>NC_044044.1:647515-913030 GCF_901765095.1 Microcaecilia unicolor | reverse complement strand
TCCTGCAGCAACTGGTTTTGGGTATTGGCCAGTTACTGCAGGAGGCACAGTGCTGGGGATGGTGTTGGGCCCTCCTCCTCTTTAAGTGGAGGCATATCCTTCCAGGGGTCCTCCTGCTCCACCAATTGAGGCAGTACTGCCTCCTCCTCCTGCTGGCCCTGTGTATGTAAAAGGATTGTCCTTGAGATCAGCACATTCAACATGGCTTGCATAGTGCAGGAGCTGGCTGGCTGGCATAAGGCAGGAATGGGGCAAGGTGGGGTCAGTGGTGAGCCCTGGGCTATACACATGGGGTGTGAGATGCATGAGACGACATGACAGGGAATCCAGGGAGCTGGTCTGAAAAAGGAGTACACTATAAGATGTGCTGGCAGGGAACACATCTTTACATTACTTTCAAATCATGCTCTGACATCAGGCAAGAAAGCGAATGCTACATACCTGTAGAAGGTATTCTCCGAGGACAGCAGGCTGATTGTTCTCACTGATGGGTGACGTCCACGGCAGCCCCTCCAATCGGAATCTTCACTAGCAAAGTCCTTTGCTAGCCCTCGCGCGCATGCGCGGCCGTCTTCCCGCCCGAAACCGGCTCGAGCCGGCCAGTCTCGTATGTAGCAAAGAGAAAACAAGGGAAGACTCAACTCCAAAGGGGAGGCGGGCGGGTTTGTGAGAACAATCAGCCTGCTGTCCTCGGAGAATACCTTCTACAGGTATGTAGCATTCGCTTTCTCCGAGGACAAGCAGGCTGCTTGTTCTCACTGATGGGGTATCCCTAGCCCCCAGGCTCACTCAAAACAACAAGCAAGGTCAATTGGGCCTCGCAACGGCGAGGACATAACTGAGATTGACCTAAAAAATTTACCAACTAACTGAGAGTGCAGCCTGGAACAGAACAAACAGGGCCCTCGGGGGGTGGAGTTGGATCCTAAAGCCCAAACAGGTTCTGAAGAACTGACTGCCCGAACCGACTGTCGCGTCGGGTATCCTGCTGTAGGCAGTAGTGAGATGTGAATGTGTGGACAGATGACCACGTCGCAGCTTTGCAAATTTCTTCAATGGAGGCTGACTTCAAGTGGGCTACCGACGCAGCCATGGCTCTGACATTATGAGCCGTGACATGACCCTCAAGAGCCAGCCCCGCCTGGGCGTAAGTGAAGGAAATGCAATCTGCTAGCCAATTGGATATGGTGCGTTTTCCTACAGCCACTCCCCTCCTATTGGGATCAAAAGAAACAAACAATTGGGCGGACTGTCTGTTGGGCTGTGTCCGCTCCAGGTAGAAGGCCAATGCTCTCTTGCAGTCCAATGTGTGCATCTGATGTTCAGCAGGGCAGGAATGAGGACGGGGAAAGAATGTTGGCAAGACAATTGACTGGTTCAGATGGAACTCCGACACGACCTTTGGCAGAAACTTAGGGTGAGTGCGGAGGACTACTCTGTTATGATGAAATTTGGTGTAAGAGGCCTGGGCTACCAGGGCCTGAAGCTCACTGACTCTACGAGCTGAAGTGACTGCCACCAAGAAAATGACCTTCCAGGTCAAGTACTTCAGATGGCAGGAGTTCAGTGGCTCAAAAGGAGGTTTCATCAGCTGGGTGAGAACGACATTGAGATCCCATGACACTGTAGGAGGCTTGACAGGGGGCTTTGACAAAAGCAAACCTCTCATGAAGCGAACAACTAAAGGCTGTCCTGAGATCGGCTTACCTTCCACATGGTAATGGTATGCACTGATTGCACTAAGGTGAACCCTTACAGAGTTGGTCTTGAGACCAGACTCAGACAAGTGCAGAAGATATTCAAGCAGGGTCTGTGTAGGACACGAGCGAGGATCTAGGGCCTTGCTGTCACACCAGACGGCAAACCTCCTCCATAAAAGGAAGTAACTCCTCTTAGTGGAATCTTTCCTGGAAGCAAGCAAGATGCGGGAGACACCCTCCGGCAGACCCAAAGAGGCAAAGTCTACGCTCTCAACATCCAGGCCGTGAGAGCCAGGGACCGGAGGCTGGGATGCAGAAGAGCCCCTTCGTCCTGCGTGATGAGGGTCGGAAAACACTCCAATCTCCACGGTTCTTCGGAGGATAACTCCAGAAGAAGGGGGAACCAGATCTGACGCGGCCAAAAAGGAGCAATCAGAATCATGGTGCCTCGGTCTTGCTTGAGTTTCAACAAAGTCTTCCCCACCAGAGGGATGGGAGGATAAGCATACAGCAGGCCCTCCCCCCAATCCAGGAGGAAGGCATCCGATGCCAGTCTGCCGTGGGCCTGAAGCCTGGAACAGAACTGAGGGACTTTGTGGTTGGCTCGAGATGCGAAGAGATCCACCAAGGGGGTGCCCCACGCTTGGAAGATCTGGCGCACCACTCGGGAGTTGAGCGACCACTCGTGAGGCTGCATAATCCTGCTCAGTCTGTCGGCCAGACTGTTGTTTACGCCTGCCAGATATGTGGCTTGGAGCACCATGCCTTGACGGCGAGCCCAGAGCCACATGCTGACGGCTTCCTGACACAGGGGGCGAGATCCGGTGCCCCCCTGCTTGTTGACATAGTACATGGCAACCTGGTTGTCTGTCTGGATTTGGATAATTTGGTGGGACAGCCGATCTCTGAAAGCCTTCAGAGCGTTCCAGATCACTCGTAACTCCAGAAGATTGATCTGTAGATCGCGTTCCTGGAGGGACCAGCTTCCTTGGGTGTGGAGCCCATCGACATGAGCTCCCCATCCCAGGAGAGACGCATCCGTGGTCAGCACTTTTAGTGGCTGAGGAATTTGGAAAGGACGTCCCAGAGTCAAATTGGACCAAATCGTCCACCAATACAGGGATTCGAGAAAACTCGTGGCCAGGTGGATCACGTCTTCTAGATCCCCAGCAGCCTGAAACCACTGGGAAGCTAGGGTCCATTGAGCAGATCTCATGTGAAGGCGGGCCATGGGAGTCACATGAACTGTGGAGGCCATGTGGCCCAGCAATCTCAACATCTGCCGAGCTGTGATCTGCTGTGACGCTCGCACCCGCGAGACGAGGGACAACAAGTTGTTGGCTCTCGCCTCTGGGAGATAGGCGCGAGCCGTCCGAGAATCCAGCAGAGCTCCTATGAATTCGAGTCTCTGCGCCGGGAGAAGATGGGACTTTGGGTAATTTATCACAAACCCCAGTAGCTCCAGGAGGCGAATAGTCATCTGCATGGACTGCAGGGCTCCTGCCTCGGACGTGTTCTTCACCAGCCAATCGTCGAGATATGGGAACACGTGCACCCCCAGCCTGCGAAGTGCTGCTGCTACTACAGCCAAGCACTTTGTGAACACCCTGGGCGCAGAGGCGAGCCCAAAGGGTAGCACACAGTACTGGAAGTGTCGTGTGCCCAGCTGAAATCGCAGATACTGTCTGTGAGCTGGCAGTATCGGGATGTGTGTGTAGGCATCCTTCAAGTCCAGAGAGCATAGCCAATCGTTTTGCTGAATCATGGGGAGAAGGGTGCCCAGGGAAAGCATCCTGAACTTTTCTTTTACGAGATATTTGTTCAGGGCCCTTAGGTCTAGGATGGGACGCATCCCCCCTGTTTTCTTTTCCACAAGGAAGTACCTGGAATAGAATCCCAGCCCTTCCTGCCCGGATGGCACGGGCTCGACCGCATTGGCGCTGAGAAGGGCGGAGAGTTCCTCTGCAAGTACCTGCTTGTGCTGGAAGCTGTAGGACTGAGCTCCCGGTGGACAATTTGGAGGTTTTGAGGCCAAATTGAGGGTGTATCCTTGCCGGACTATTTGCAGAACCCACTGATCGGAGGTTATGAGAGGCCACCTTTGGTGAAAAGCTTTCAACCTCCCCCCGACCGGCAAGTCGCCCGGCACTGACACTTGGATGTCGGCTATGCTCTGCTGGAGCCAGTCAAAAGCTCGCCCCTTGCTTTTGCTGGGGAGCCGCGGGGCCTTGCTGAGGCGCACGCTGCTGACGAGAGCGAGCGCGCTGGGGCTTAGCCTGGGCCGCAGGCTGTCGAGAAGGAGGATTGTACCTACGCTTACCAGAAGAGTAGGGAACAGTCCTCCTTCCCCCAAAAAATCTTCTACCTGTAGAGGTAGATGCTGAAGGCTGCCGGCGGGAGAACTTGTCGAATGCGGTGTCCCGCTGGTGGAGATGCTCTACCACCTGCTCGACTTTCTCTCCAAAAATATTGTCCGCACGGCAAGGCGAGTCCGCAATCCGCTGCTGGAGTCTATTCTCCAGGTCGGAGGCACGCAGCCATGAGAGCCTGCGCATCACCACACCTTGAGCAGCGGCCCTGGACGCAACATCAAAGGTGTCATACACCCCTCTGGCCAGGAATTTTCTGCACGCCTTCAGCTGCCTGACCACCTCCTGAAAAGGCTTGGCTTGCTCAGGGGTGAGAGCATCAACCAAGCCCGCCAACTGCCGCACATTGTTCCGCATGTGTATGCTCGTGTAGAGCTGGTAAGACTGGATTTTGGCCACGAGCATAGAGGAATGGTAGGCCTTCCTCCCAAAGGAGTCTAAGGTTCTAGAGTCTTTGCCCGGGGGCGCCGAAGCATGCTCCCTAGAACTCTTAGCCTTCTTTAGGGCCAAATCCACAACTCCAGAGTCGTGAGGCAACTGAGTGCGCATCAGCTCTGGGTCCCCATGGATCCGGTACTGGGACTCGATCTTCTTGGGAATGTGGGGATTAGTTAGAGGCTTGGTCCAGTTCGCAAGCAATGTCTTTTTCAGGACATGGTGCAAGGGAACAGTGGACGCTTCCTTAGGTGGAGAAGGATAGTCCAGGAGCTCAAACATTTCAGCCCTGGGCTCGTCCTCCACAACCACCGGGAAGGGGATGGCCGTAGACATCTCCCGGACAAAGGAAGCAAAAGACAGACTCTCGGGAGGAGAAAGCTGTCTTTCAGGAGAGGGAGTGGGATCGGAAGGAAGACCCTCAGACTCCTCGTCAGAGAAATATCTGGGGTCTTCTTCCTCTTCCCACGAGGCCTCACTCTCGGTGTCAGACACAAGTTCACGGACCTGTGTCTGCAACCTCGCCCGGCTCGACTCCGTGGAGCCACGTCCACGATGGGGGCGTCGAGAGGTAGACTCCCTGGCCCGCATCGGCGAAGCTCCCTCCGCCGACGTAGTCGGGGAGCCTTCCTGGGAGGTGGCCGCAGTCGGCACCGCACGCGGTACCGACGTCGGGGACCTCACCCTGGGCGATGGGCCAGCCGGCGCCACGCTCGACGGTACCGGAGGCGCAAGCACCGCCGGTACCGGAGGGGTAGGGCGCAACAGCTCTCCCAGAATCTCTGGGAGAACGGCCCGGAGGCTCTCGTTCAGAGCGGCTGCAGAGAAAGGCATAGAGGCCGATGCAGGCGTCGACGTCAGAACCTGTTCCGGGCATGGAGGCTGTTCCGGGCTGTCCAGAGTGGAGCGCATCGACACCTCCTGAACAGAGGGTGAGCGGTCCTCTCGGTGCCGATGCCTGCTGGGTGCCGACTCCCTCGGCGACCCAGAGCTCTCGGTGCCGACGCGGGGAGGAGACCGGTGTCGATGCTTCTTCGACTTCTTCCGAAGCATGTCACCGGAGCTCCCCGGCACCGACGAGGAGGACGTAGAATCCAGCCGTCGCTTTCTCGGGGCCGAGGTCGAAGGAGGTCGATCTCGGGGGGGCTGTACCGCAGGAGCCCTCAGGGTAGGGGGAGACCCACCCGAAGGCTCACCGCCACCAGCAGGGGAATGGACAGCCCTCACCTGCACTCCTGACGATGCACCACCGTCCGACGACATCAGGAGACGAGGTCCCGGTACCACCGACGTCGATGCAGCTATCCGATGTCTCGGCGCCGATGCAGAGGGCCGATGCCTCGATGCACTCGATGCACTGGCAGCCGAGGATGAAGGTCTGGACGCTGATGACGTCGATGCACTCGATGACCCCGGTGCCGATGCCGACGAAGAGCCCGAGAACAAAACGTTCCACTGGGCCAATCTCGCTACCTGAGTCCGCCTTTGTAAGAGGGAACACAGACTACAGTTCTGAGGACGGTGCTCGGCCCCCAGACACTGAAGACACGAAGAGTGCCTATCAGTGAGCGAGATTACCCGGGCGCACTGGGTGCACTTCTTGAAGCCGCTGGAAGGCTTCGATGTCATGGGCGGAAAAATCACGCCGGCGAAATCAAAATCCGAAATGACGAATTTGAGCACCAAAACTTTGAGGGAGAAAAATCTCGACCGAGGCCGAAAAGAGGCCTACCCCGACGACGAAAGAAAACTTACCGGGGCAAAGACTGGAAATACGGGAAGGGGCAAACGAAACCCAAGGGGGTTTTCGGAGCACTTTCCGAACGAAAATACAACTTTTCCGAAGAAAAAACACGTCGATTAGAAGAACGGACGCACGAGGTCGACTCTCCGGGGCTCGACACGGCAAAAACACAGCCGTACCGAGTGCGGACGAAAGAAGACTGGCCGGCTCGAGCCGGTTTCGGGCGGGAAGACGGCCGCGCATGCGCGGTGCGCGCGGGCGCGCGAGGGCTAGCAAAGGACTTTGCTAGTGAAGATTCCGATTGGAGGGGCTGCCGTGGACGTCACCCATCAGTGAGAACAAGCAGCCTGCTTGTCCTCGGAGAATACCATGAATCCATATCCACCCCAGAAAGGGGGATACAGAAGTGAGGCATGTCATCTCATTCATCTCAGAGGAGGTTAGTTGGAAGTTGCAGCCACACTCATGGGAGGGTAGCTGCAACCTGTAGCCCTGAGGCGCCGTCTCACTGCCCTGATTATGTCAGGACTCTCTCTCTTGGTTCTTCGGAACCTACGCCGGAAGGACTCGAGGTCCCTCCGAATGCCAAATCTTTTGCAAGATATAAGTTTGTACACCAGGAGTCAGGGGATGGCCCTTCTTGCCTTCAGCACACAAATTCAATTGAAAATCAAATAGGAGAGACTCACAACACTGATTCGGGGGGGGGGGGGGGGGGGGGGCATTACATTGGTACAGATTATGTCATTGAGGTGGACATGAGGACAGAGAGTACCGTTTGTGTGCAGTATTATTGTAGGGATGTGAGAATGTTTTTGCTTTCTAGTACATAGATTCTAATAATGAATGTGCATGTGCACATATCACTGATTACCCTTGAATGCAGACTACAGTTTGTGCTTACATTGCTGAGGGAGCTCTTAAATGTCTTGCTACAGGAGGGGGGCCAGATAGCCCAGGAGGGGGGGGGGGGGTGAGCAAACTCCAACCTGTCCCTTATCTCACCCCAGGCTTCAATGGAGAGAGTCCTGGGGGGCAGGTGGTGGTGGGGCCTGAACAGGATTCGTCTGTGCTTGATGCACAGCCGCACAAAAAAAAACGATTTCAGCCTTGCTGAAATTGGGTTTGCATCTGAGAGACATTTCTCAATGAATAACCATTGGAAAACATGCATCGCCTTATATGGACACCCAGGCATGATGGGCGTCCTTACATGCACAGCTCCATATATGGATCACCATCCCATACATGGACACATCAGTACGTGCACGTTTTGGCATCTATAATGGCTCCACACATGGATGGCCGTGATGCGTGCAGGGCCTACGTGCGGAGTTTTCCTTATATGGATCATTATCAAGTGTGCGAACTTCATATATACACAATCAAATACGTATGTTCCTTATATTTCCCATAGCTGCATGTTCCGCAAGTACAGTGCATGTAGTTGCGGACATGCAGGTACGGGGAAAAATATAAGGAACATTGATAAGTATAAAGTATGTTTCGTATTTATTTGCTGCATTTGTATCCCACATTTTCCCACCTATTTGCAGACCCAATGTGGCTTACAATATTACATCATGGCAAGTGCCATTTAAGAGTAGATAAACAATTGGTTACATACAGAAACACTCGTATACTTTGGGCGCCCCTGATTTGGCTGGTTTCAACTGCGATAATGGATTGTCTAAGGGTGCCCTTTTCCCTATACTTTGGGCGTCCCTGATTTGGCCGGTTTCAACTGCGATAATGGAATGTCTAAGGCCGCCCATATTATTTTTCGATTATACCTACCTGATTTTGGCCGGCTTCTTGAGGCCGCCCAAATTCAGATTTCGCCGACCTTTCGATTATGCCCCTCCATGTTATGTTACTATTTTAAACCAGTATGTCTTTACAAAATACTAACAGAACACAGACAGAAATCACAGCTAAGAAAAGAGCTGGAGCAGGTGTAAATGTATGCAGCTGACGTACATGTACAAACATATTTTATAACCTACATGCACACTTCATGACTGATTGTACTCCACTTAAAATCTCCCCTCCCCAAACATACTTACACGTAGGTCACATACACCTACTTGTCTGTGTCACAGTCCTACAGTGACTCCGGAGCCAGGGTAGTGGGAGGAGCCGTCCGCCACTGTTCAGGAAGTGTCGCAGGACCTGTGTCGGCCAGCCATCAGCATGCCCCTGTGGTGATATCAGATGCCAACTAGACCTCAAAGAAGCGGGGCATTTAACGCTATTGGACTCGGGTTTTGATGCTCATGCATTGTTAGCTGCCCCCGATGCTACCTTGCTTCCTGTGGGTTCTGAAACGCCTTTTCCCTCCTGCACTGCATCACTTGGATTGTCGACACACCTCCAGCTTCTATGTGTGAGTGGGTTCTAGTTTCTGTCTATTCTGGGTCTGTGTGGATTCCTAAGAAACTTCCAGTTTCTGTGTGTGAGATTCCTGTTTTGCTGTCTGTTCTGGGTCTGTGTGGTTTCCTAAGAAGCTCCCTGCTTCTGTGTGTGAGTGGGTTCCTGTTTCGCCATCTGTTCTGTTTGGTTCCTGAGAAGCTTCGAGTTTCTTTGTGTGAGATTCCGAGAGCGAGCTTTAGAATGTCAGATCAGTAACTGTTCATCCTGGTCCGGGAGTAGTTGTCGTCCGAACAGTCCTCCTGCCCCTCAGCCAGAAACTTCCCTTGGGTCAGAAGAACCTATTGTTTTCTCTTATCAGATCAGGAGAAACAATGCCAGTGAACCCAAGGTCTCTGCCTCTACTGCAGAGACAAGGGCCATTATGCTCAAGTCTGTACCAAAAAGTTGGGGAACCGGCAGCCCTAGTCCTGGCTGGGGAAGAAGTATTTGGGCTTAAGAAAGAGTTCTGTGGTCACAGTTCCTGGTGCCAGCTCTGCTGTTGGTCATGCCGGAATCTGTGTTGAAGCTCTTATTGATTCAGGAGCAGGAGGCAATTTCAATGAAGCAGCACTGGTACGCGGATTCCCACAGAAGAACTGTTGCATCCTATCCCAGTGTCCTCAGTTTATGGTCACATTCGGGGGCTCCTCTGAGCCAAGACCGTACCTATCCTCATCGGTATTGGGGTTCATCACCAAGAGACCATCTCCTTGTACATCCTACAGATGGCAGTGAACCCCCTCATCCTAGGTCTCCCATAGCTGCAGCAACACAATCCACAGATAGCCACAGATAGGCACCAGCTACTGACTGATTCTTAACTTTTATAATTACAGTTACATTAGAGATCCCTACAAGATAAGGTTCTTCCAGAGCATCAGAGAAAAAGAAAATGAAACTTCCTACTTGCTAAGTATACAAAGTAGATAAACATTGGTCTCCTAGACCTCCATCTGCAAAATTCATGTGCAGATGAATTAGACACAGGGCTAAGTTACTGTCAGATTATGACAAAGATGCCTCTGAGCTGGCCAGATATTTAAAAAGGCGTTAATGCAATCCAGGTTGGATGTTTCCAAATGTCTAGCTATTTTACTTGGTTCAGTAAATACAGAGAACAGATGTTCTTTCTGGTAGGCAGAACGTCTTCTGTCTTTAGATTCATTATTGCAAAGAAAGCTTGGGCTACTGCATATCTCCCCCCTTCCCACTTCTTGTATTTATTTCTTTAAGATTTAGCTTAGGTCTTTTCAATAGTAGATAAAGACAAGTTGATCATAGAAATATCCACAGTACCTGAATGTATGTCTCCAGAGGGTTTACAATGTTGAACTTGAGGTAATGGAAGGTTACTCCTCCACTACTCATGTTCCTAGCCTATTTATTTGGATTTAACTCACACCTTTTTCAGAAGTAGATCAAGGTGAGCTACATTCAAGTACACTAGGTATTTCCCTGTCCCTAGAGGGCAAGTTTGAACCTGAGGCAATGAAGAATTAAGTCACTTAACCCTCCATTGCCCCAGGTACAAATAAGTTCCTGTATATAATATACATAGTAACACAGTAGATGACGGCAGAAAAAGACCTGCACGGTCCAACCAGTCTGCCCAACAAGATAAACTCATATGTGCTACTTTTTGTGTATACCTTACCTTGATTTGTACCTGTCCTTTTCAGGGCACAGACCGTATAAGTCTGCCCAGCACTATCCCCGCCTCCCAACCACCAGTCCTGCCTCCCACCACTGGCCCTGGCACAGACCGTGTAAGTCTGCCCAGCACCATCCCCACCTCCCAACCACCAGTCCCGCCTCCCACCACCAGCTCTGGCACAGACCGTATAAGTCTGCCCAGCACCATCCCCGCCTCCCGCCACCAGCTCTGCCACCCAATCTCGGCTAAGCTCCTTAGGATCCATTCCTTCTGAACAGGATTCCTTTATGTTTATCCCACGCATGTTTGAATTCCGTTACCGTTTTCATTTCCACCACCTCCCGCGGGAGGGCATTCCAAGCATCCACTACTCTCTCCGTGTTCCTTGTTCCAGCCCATCTGCTCCAGTACACCTGCTCCAGCCTGCCTACTCCGGTACACCTGCTCCAGCCTGCCTACTCCGGTACATCTGCTCCAGCGTGTTCCAGTCCGCCTGAACCAGCTTCTCCCTGCTTGTTCCAGTACACCGGTTCCAGTCTGCCTGAACCAGCTTCTCCCTGCTTATTCCAATACACCTGCTCCAGCCTGCCCACTCCAGTACATCTGCTCCAGCGTGCTCCGATCCACCTGAACCAGCTTCTCCCTGCCTGTTCCAGTCCATCTGCTCCAGCCTGCTTGCTCCAGCTTCTCCCTGCTCATCTGCACCAGCTTGTTCCAGCCTGCCTGCTAGCTTGTCAGTCATTGACTTACTCGCCTGCCTGCTAACTTGTCAGCCCTTGTCTTATCTGCTCTCCAGAATCTCCCTGCTCGTTCTTGTCCACCGGCTCCAGCATGCCCCAACCCGCCTACTAGCTTGTCAACCACTGATTTACTTGCCTACCTACTAACTTGTCAGCCATTGACCTACCTACCCCCCCAGCCTCTCCCTGCTCATCCCTGTCCATCCGCACCAGCTTGCTTCAGCCCGCCTGCTAGTTTGGCAGCCACTGCCTCACTTGCCTGCCTGCTAACTTGTCAGCCATTGACTTACCTGCTCGCCAGTCCATCTATCCCTCCAATTCCAAGCCTCCGACTCTCCGCTCTATCTACTTCTCACCTCAGTCTCTACACTTACACTGCAATCACTACTTATGGCCCCTGTCCACATCCTCTTCCTTGCCCTGTCCCTTCCTAATCTTTTTCCCCTCCCCTTACCGCTGCCCACTGCTGGAACTCATTGCCCACCTGTGTTCCCTCCCAACCTGCCCACTACGGCAATACCCTATCCACCCCCATCCCTCACCATCTCTCTTGTCCCCCTCCTCCTTCCTAGCCCTTAATCTTCAACACCTCCTTCCTACAATTAACCCTTCACCATTCCTCCTAAGTGCACCCCGTCTTTGTCGCCCGACCTCCCCCACCCTCCTCCGCACTCTCCTGCTCCTCCTCCTGCTATCCACGGGAGACATTAATCCTAATCCAGGCCCCCCTCACCTGTCCTCCTCCTATCCACACAAACAATTCCGTGACGCCTCCAATCTCGTCTCTATTCCCCTCCTCCCCCCCTCTTCCCTCCCCTTCTCATGTGCCTTGTGGAATGCCCACTCGGTCTGCAAAAAACTGCCCTTCATCCACGATCTCTTCATCTCTCGCTCCCTTCAACTACTCGCCCTAACCGAAACCTGGCTCTCCCCTGACAACTCTGCCTCAGTCGCCGCCCTTTGTCATGGAGGTTATCTTTTCTCCCACACTCCCCGCCCAGATGGCCGCGGCGGAGGCATCGGGCTACTTCTCTCGCCCTCCTGTAGTTTCCAACCCCTCCTCCTGCCGCAGTCTCACTGCTTCTCGTCCTTTGAAGTTCACTCCATCCGACTATTCTACCCATTACCACTCAGAGTTGCCGTCATCTACCGCCCCCCTGATAAGCCCCTCTCTTCATTCCTTACTGACTTCGACGCCTGGCTCACCGTCTTTCTTGATCCCGCATCTCCATCCCTCATTCTTGGTGATTTTAACATTCACGTTGACAACCCATCCAACTCCGCTTCAATCCGGCTTTCGCCCACTACACTCAACAGAAACAGCTCTCTCCAAAGTCTGCAATGACCTGTTCCTTGCCAAATCCAAAGGTCACTACTCCATCCTTATCCTCCTCGACTTATCTGCCGCCTTCGACACCGTCAATCATAATTTACTTCTTGACACACTGTCCTCATTTGGATTCCAGGGCCCCGTCCTCTCCTGGTTCTCCTCGTATCTTTCCCAACGCACCTTCAGAGTATTTTCTAATGGCTCTTCTTCCACCCCCGTCCCGCTCTCTGTTGGGGTTCCTCAAGGATCTGTCCTTGGACCGCTTCTTTTCTCAATATACACCTCTTCCCTGGGCTCACTGATCTCATCACATGGTTTCCAGTACCATCTCTATGCCGATGACACCCAGCTCTACCTCTCCACTCCCGACATCACAGTCGAAACCCAGGCCAAAGTCTCGGCCTGCCTCTCAGATATCGCCGCCTGGATGTCCAACCGTCATCTGAAACTGAACATGGCAAAGACTGAGCTCCTTGTCTTCCCACCCAAACCCTCCTCTCCTCTTCCCCCACTCTCTGTCTCTGTTGACAACGCCCTCATCCTCCCCGTCTCGTCAGCCCGCAATCTCGGAGTCATTTTCGACTCCTCCCTCTCCTTCTCTGCCCATATCCAGCAGACAGTTAAGACCTGTCGCTTCTTCCTCTATAATATTAGCAAAATCCGCCCATTCCTCTCAACAGACCACTCGAACCCTCGTCCACTCACTCGTTACCTCTCGTCTTGACTATTGCAACCTTCTCCTTGCTGGTCTCCCGCTTAGCCACCTATCCCCCCTTCAATCTGTCCAAAATTCCGCTGCACGTCTTATCTACCGCGTGAACCGATACTCTCATATCACCCCTCTCCTCAAGTCGCTTCACTGGCTCCCGATTCGCTACCGTATTCAGTTCAAGCTTCTCCTAATGACCTTCAAATGCACTCAATCTGCAGCCCCCCATTACCTCTCTACCCTCCTCTCCCCCTATGTCCCCACCCGTAACCTCCGCTCTCAGGACAAATCACTCCTATCTGTACCCTTATCCACCACCGCTAACTCCAGACTCCGTCCCTTCTGCCTCGCATCACCTTATGCCTGGAACAGACTCCCCGAGCCCATACGCCATGCGCCCTCCCTGCCCATCTTTAAGTCCTTACTCAAAACCCATCTCGTCTCCCTTGCTTTTGGCGCCTAACCACCTTCCCCATTCATGATATACTGACTACACTGACTACATAGTTTGTTACCTTTAGATTGTAAGCTCTCTTGAGCAGGGACTGTCCTTCCCCATGTTTTAACTTTTACAGTGCTGCGTAACCCTAGTAGCGCTATAGAAATGCTAAGTAGTAGTAGTAGTCCGTGAAGGAATACTTCCTGCCATTTTTCTTGAGTCTGCCCCCCTTCAATCTCATTTCATGTCCTCTCGTTCTACCGCCTGTAAGTCGCATTGAACCTGCTATGGAGTGAGAAAGCGCGGGGTACAAATGTAAGAAAAAAAAATTTAAGTGACTTGTTCAAGATCCTGCAGTCTGGTCCAAATCTAGGTTTTCTAAGAAAACCCCTCAACACTCATATATATAAATATATACTACTACTTATCACTTCTATAGCGCTACAAGGCATCCACAGCGCTGTACACCAAACAAGAAGAAAGCAGTCCCTGTTCAAGGAGCTTACAATCTAAATAGGACAGACAAAACAGAACAATTAAGAGGTCAGGGAATTAAAGAGGTGGGGATAAAAGGGTACAGGGCAAGTGAGTACTGGTTAGGAGTCAAAAGCAGCGTTAAAGAGGTGGGCTTTTAGCCTGGATTTGAAAGCGGCCAAGGACGGGGCTAGACGTACAAGCTCTGGAATTCTATTCCAGGCGTGAGGTGCAGTGGGACAAAAGGAACAAAGTCTGGAATTAGCAGTAGAGGAGAAGGGGACAGACGAGAGATTTATCCACAGAAATGAGTACCCAAGGGTGGTGTAGGGAGAGACAAGAGTGGAGAGGTACTGGGGAGCGGTAGAGTGAATGCACTTATAGGTCAGTAAAAGAAGTTTGAATTGAATGAGGAAACAGATAGGGAGCTAGTGAAGTGACTTGACGAGAGGGCTAATGTGAGCATAGCAACTCTGGCAGAAAATGAGTCGCGCAGCAGAGTTTTGGACGGATTGAAGAGGAGAGAGATGGCTAAATGGGAGGCTGGTGAGAAGCAGGTTGCAATAATCTAGGCGAGAGGTAATAAGAGTGTGGATAAGGGTTCTGGTAGAGTGCTCAGAGAGGAAGGGACGGATTTTGCTGATGTTATAGAGAAAGAAACGGGGCAGGTTTTGGCAATCTGCTGAATGTGAGTAGAGAAGGAGAGACAGGAGTCGAAGATGGCCCCAAGGTTACGAGCTGATGAGACAGGGAGAATGAGGGTGCCATCCACAGAAATAGAGAAAGGGGGGAGAGGAGAGGTGGGTTTAGGGGGAAAGATGAGAAGCTCTGTTTTGGCCATGTTAAGTTTTACATGACGTTGAGACATCTAGGCAGCGATATCAGATAGGCAGGCTGATACATTGGTCTGGATGCTGGTTGAGATTTCAGGGGTAGAGAGGTAGATCTGGGAGTCATCAGCGTACAGATGGTATTGAAAGCCATGGGATGATATCAGAGCGCCAAGGGAAGAAGTGTAGATAGAGAACAGGAGAGGACCGAGAACAGAAGCCTGAGGTACACCAATTGGTAGTGGGATAGAAGTGGAAGAGGATCCACCAGAGTGTACACTAAAGGTGCAAAGCGAGAGGTAGGAGGAGAACCAGGAAAGAACAAAGCCATGGAATCCAAGTGAAGACAACGTATCAAGGAGTAGGCTGTGATCAACAGTGTCAAAAGCAGTAGATAGATCAAGAAGGATGAGGATAGAATAGAGACCTTTGGATTTGGCCAGTAACAGGTCATTGGAAACTTTTTAAGTGCAGTTTCAGTTGAATGAAGAGTTCGAAAGCCAGATTGGAGTGGGTCAAGAACAGTTTGAGATGAAAGAAAGTCGAGTAAGAGAGACACAAAAAAACAGCTGCTCTCTACCGCAGAAAAACGGAACCTGGGCGGGAAGACGGCCGTGCATGTGCGGTGCATGCGCCCTGCGCGCCAGAAGGCTCTGGCAAAACTTTCTGGATTTTTGCTTGGAAAAATTCCGTTCCTAGGGCCGCTGTGGACGCCGACCCACATGCGAGAACAAGCAGCCTGCTTGTCATCGGAGAAACCTGGATATTTCCAAGCCTTGATATACCACTATGGCCTATCAAATGGCTCGGTATTTAATATCTGGGAATAAAGTCAGCAGTGGCTAAAAAAAAACGCTCACATCCCATTGTTTCTAAAAGTCTGTGTTCCTTTCTGTGTGTGCACTATTTGCCCTGACAGTGCACACTTTTTAATGTGCTATTAGTTTAGTGATGATAAACCTGGTAAACCTGGAGGACGTAATGGGGCAGTTCGGCAAACTGAAGAGTAGCAAATCTCCTGGACCAGATGGTATTCATCCTAGAGTACTGATAGAACTGAAAAACAAGCTTGCGGAGCTACTGCTAGTGATATGCAACTTATCCTTAAAATCGAGCGTGGTACCGGAAGATTGGAGGGTGGCCAATGTAACGCCCATTTTTAAAAAAGGCTCCAGGGGAGATCCGGGAAATTATAGACCAGTGAGTCTGACGTCGGTGCCGGGGAAAATGGTAGAGGCTATTATCAAAAACAAAATTACAGAGCACATCCGAGGACATGGATTACTGAGACCAAGTCAGCATGGCTTTTGTGTGGGGAAATCTTGCCTGACCAATTTACTTCAATTCTTTGAAGGAGTGAACAAACATATGGACAAAGGGGAGTCGGTTGATATTGTGTATCTGGATTTTCAAAAGGCGTTTGACAAGGTACCTCATGAAGGCTACAGAGGAAATTGGAGGGTCATGGGATAGGAGGAAATGTCCTATTGTGGATTAAAAACTGGTTGAAGGATAGGAAACAGAGAGTGGGGTTAAATGGGCAGTATTCACAATGGAGAAGGGTAGTTAGTGGGGTTCCTCAGGGGTCCGTGCTAGGACCGCTGCTTTTTAATATATTTATAAATGATTTAGAGATGGGAGTAACTAGCGAGGTAATTAAATTTGCTGATGACACAAAGTTATTCAAAGTCGTTAAATCGCGACAGGATTGTGAAAAATTACAAGAGGACCTTACGAGACTGGGAGACTGGGCGGCTAAATGGCAGATGATGTTTAATGTGAGCAAGTGCAAGGTGATGCATGTGGGAAAAAGAACCCGAATTATAGCTACGTCATGCAAGGTTCCACGTTAGGAGTTACGGACCAAGAAAGGGATCTGGGTGTCGTCGTCGATAACACACTGAAACCTTCTGCTCAGTGTGCTGCTGCGGCTAAGAAAGCGAATAGAATGTTGGGTATTATCAGGAAAGGTATGGAAAACAGGTGTGAGGATGTTATAATGCCGTTGTATCGCTCCATGGTGCGACCGCACCTTGAGTATTGTGTTCAATTCTGGTCGCCGCATCTCAAGAAAGATATAGTAGAATTGGAAAAGGTGCAGCGAAGGGCGACTAAAATGATAGCGGGGATGGGACGACTTCCCTATGAAGAAAGATTAAGGAGGCTAGGGCTATTCAGCTTGGAGAAGAGACGGCTGAGGGGAGACATGATAGAGGTATATAAAATAATGAGTGGAGTGGAACAGGTGGATGTGAAGCGTCTGTTCACGCTTTCCAAAAATACTAGGACTAGGGGGCATGCGATAAAACTACAGTGTAGTAAATTTAAAACAAATCAGAGAAAATTTTTCTTCACCCAACGTGTAATTAAACTCTGGAATTCGTTGCCGGAGAAAGTGGTGAAGGCAGTTAGCTTAGCAGAGTTTAAAAAGGGGTTGGACGGTTTCCTAAAGGACAAGTCCATAAACCGCTACTAAACGGACTTGGAAAACTCCAAAATTCCAGGAATAACATGTATAGAATGTTTGTACGTTTGGGAAGCTTGCCAGGTGCCCTTGGCCTGGATTGGCCGCTGTCGTGGACAGGATGCTGGGCTCGATGGACCCTTGGTCTTTTCCCAGTATGGCATTACTTATGTACTTATATGATTGTATCCAAGAGTCAATTTGATTATTGCCCTATAATAGTTTAAGAAGGGATATATTTTTTACTCAAGTCTTAACAATAGCTCAAATAAAAGAGAGTTATTGTGCACCCAAAATGCTTACAATTGTTGATATCTTTTTGTTAAACCCTTAAATCTGGTCCTTGGGCTTTAAAACTAGATGGGCAGACACAGAAAACCTCACATTAGAGCTAAGCATATGGCTCTATAACATTAGTGATTCAAAAATACTGCCACATCCTATAAAATTGTAACAATAATCCACAGATCATTGCAAAATGCCACCCTTCCTGTCAATGCCTAAGTAGTGATACATAGCGATTAGCTCAGGCACTGACAGTAAGGATGATATTAAAAAGAAGAGAAAAAAAAGCTGCCAATCTTCCCTCTCCACCTCGCTCAACTCAATCGGATCCGACCTTACTCCCTCTCATCACCCAATACAAAAAAAAAAAAAAAGTTTCCATGATGATTAATGGCACCCTCTCCCCCCTCCCTCTGGTGCTGTCATCTTCAAAATGGAAGGACCAATCTGCCATATACTGTAACATCTGGTAATAGATCTAAAATCTATTTTCCCAGCAGATGGGTACATTTCACCTGGCATGATACTCATGTGGTCAACCAAAAGTTATGAACAAGACAAAATCACCTGGGCAAATATTTTAAGCAAGTCGACTTGTGATATAGGGGTAAAGAAACATTGAAGGCTATGTTGAAAGAAAACAGATCTCACCTGCTGAGAGCTGGCCTGAGGAATATGGACTGGAAGTGGGGAAACAACCTGGGGCTCCCAAGCTCCTGCAAAGAGATTATTCAGGTGATTTTGCAGATACCTGGGAGATAAAGTGAGACAAGAAATGGTCAGATAGTGCTGAGAGAAAGGAATCAAAATGTGATTTCAAAAGATGTCCCTGTCAAACTCTCTGCAACAGACTTCAATCTTTGTATTATTTTTTACTGGCTTTATAGCAGTGCTCACAAAGGTCACATTGCCCCTTGATTACCAATCTAGCCGATGATATTTAACTAAAGAATGCAGAGAAGACAACAATGCCACCCTGCACACAGCCACTACCAGCTTTCCTCAGCCCAAGAAGCCACTTGCACTCTGCTCAAATGTGCACGCATCTCTTTCAGAAACCACAGTCTTTTCCCAACATATGGGTTATGGTTTATTTTACTTAATATTTCACCCTTTCATCAGAAACAGCAAGGCAGTGAACATGGCATCCTCTGGCTTAGAAAATGCTAAAGGTCAGCATTTTCTATGCCAGAGGACGCCATGGTGAAAGGATTGTGGAACAAGAAGATGCAAGAGTAAAACTGAGAGTCCCGTTGGGCAGAGAGTGAAGCTAAGTGCCTTCAAATATTTATACTATTTTTGGATAATAAGTAGAGGAGTGTGGTAGCCGTGTTAGTCCACTCTTAAGGTTATCAATAGAAATCAAACAATGTTTTATTTGGATAATAAGTGAAGCTTAAGTGCCTTTAAATGTAAAATTATTTATTGAATGAAAAAGGTAGATGTGCCTTTAAATGTCATAACTACTTCTGAAGTGAAGAGATGCACAGATAATTAACTGAAATTATTAAAAAGTTAGTAAAACAAATTAAAAAATGGAGGGTTTTGACCAAAGATAATACTGGAGTTTAAGAAGAGTCGTCACTTAGAAATTTTTGTCTGCTGCTGAGCGAGGACTTTTGAGGTCTTTTCCTCTATTAAATAATTAAATAAATCAATTTGAATAAGCCTCATGGTGAGAAATTTTATAAGAATATTACAGTTTCAGCTTATCATTTAGTTGTCCACCTTACATGTGCCAGCAAACAAATAATTTACCTTCACATACCTCAATAATACCCTGCAGATATTCAAACAGCGAAACCCTTCCTTGGCAGACCTGTGACACCAGGGTGAAAATACTTCTTTGACTTGTGTGAAAAAGGGATAATACCTTAGAAAAAAGGATGGAACTCTCTGAATGGTCACCTTCTCATTCACAAAGACCAAATACGGGTCCTCTACACAAGAGGGCTTGCAGCTCAGAAACCCTACAGCTGAAAAAATAGCAACTATCACCACCTCTAACATGAGGTCCTTGATCAGTGCATGGCATAAGGGCTCAAATGATGCACCAGTAAAGGCCTGCAACACCAGATTGAAGTCCCATGGCGAACAATTCTCCTAGTGGGGGAATGAACATGATTCACCCTCTTCAGAAAACTGGCCATGTACAACTGTACCGCTATAAAAGAGGTTTTCATCGCTGGTGAAAACCCCTTCCTGCACAAATGGCACCTCTCTAGGGCCATGCAAAAAAGGACTTTGATCCTCCGTAACCATTGGCCCCTGATATAAACAGTCTTTGTACAGAGGTAGCATTAGCAGGGCCATGCACAGAAGCTTCAAAGACCTGTGCAGCATGGCCACCTTGGCCAGTCAAAAACAATCAGTGCGGAAAGACCCTCCACTCACCATAGTAGGTGCCCCACCATTGACCACAGCAGGAACACAAAGAACTACTACTACTACTACTATTTAACATTTCTAAAGCGCTACTAGGGTTACGCAGCGCTGTACAATTTAACATAGAAGGACAGTCCCTGCTCAAGAGCTTACAATCTAATGGACAAATGTACAGTCAGTCAAGTAGGGGAGGCCATGTACATCTATCTCTCTGGAGCCCGGTTCTTTTCTTCTGCTGAAAAACCTGCCCACCTTCTGGTTTCCAGCAGATGTCATATCTGTGAAAGAAGGTCCTCATCTATCCATCATCATCTGCAAGGCCTCTCTGCTTGTTCTCATTCCCCTGGATCTAAGGCATTTCAGTTCAGGATGTCCACCTAACAGTTGTCTATGCTGGCTGTGTGAGAAGCTGAGATGGCTCTGAAATTCTGCTCAGCCCAGTATCAGATCTTCCACTTTCACGACTTGAAGGCTTAGTACCTCTTTGCTTGTTGATGTAGACCATTATTGCACAACACTTGGAAGAGTCAGTAGTCACTGTGACCCAGGCTGAAATCTCCAGATTGACACCCCTGGGAAGATGTTCACTGGTCTACTGGGGGGAGGGGGGAGAATCGGAAGATTTGTCCCAAACTCCACACACTTGGCAACCACATGGACAATAGGAACTGTTGGTGTGGCCTCATGGGGCACTCATGCCCAGGGGACCAGATCTAGGGCTGCTGCCCTAGCACTTGGAGATACTCCAAGTCAATGGGCATGGTGAGAAGCCAGAAGTGTCCATGTCTGAGCCTCAACTTGTTGACTCTCTCCTTAGTCAAAGTTTTTTTGCTGGGTGCCATGTCAAACAATTTCCCTAGGTATTCCAATTGCTAGGGGACCTCAGCTTGCTCTTTCCATAAGTAAGGATCCACCCTAGGGATTCCAGCATCTTGACCATTCACTCTGTCACCTGTTGCGCCTCTTCTGCTGACTTTGCCCTCATCAACCAATCATTAAGGTAAGAGGGGACTCCGATTCCTTCCTTCTGGTGCTGCTGCCACCACCATCACCTTAGAAAAGGTCCTGAGTGTGGAGGCATATCCAAAGGAGAGAGCTTGAAACTGAAGTGCCTCTCCAGTGCTCCAAGAACTGCCCTTGTCAAAATGCTGTCATCATTGAGTGCAGAAGCAATGTATTCAATGAATGACTTCAAGTACAGGACTGGGCAGAAGCTGGTCCCCTTTTCAGAACCACAAAACAGATGGAATAACAGCCTTAAGAACATAAAAATAGCCATACTGGGTCAGACCAATGGCCCATCTAGCCCAGTATCCTGTTTCTAACAGTGGCCAATTCAGATTACAAGTATCTGATAGAATCCCAAATAGTAGCAAGATTCATGCTAATGATCCCAGCAGTGGTGTGCTGGAGCAGGCTCTCACAGGCTCTCGAGAGCCGTTTGTTAAGTTTTTAAGAATTTTGGGAGCCGGTTCTCCATGGCTACTTTAACAAATGGATCCCAAAATGTGGGCATGGGCCCCTCCTGAATTCTCTTTTACTTTGCTGGTGAGAGAGAGCCCCCCCTGTTAACAATTTACCAGCACACCCCTGGATCCCAGGGACAAGCAGTGGCTTTCCCTGTTTCTCTCTCAATAGCACTGTAGACTTTTCCTCCAGGAACTTGTCTGAACCTTTTTTAAACCCAGATACACTAAATCACTGATACCACATCCTCTGGCAACAAGTTCCAAAGTTTAACTATTCATTGAGTGAAAACATATTTCCTCCTGTTTATTTTAAAAGTAGCACTATGTAAATTCCTTGAGTGTCCTCTAGTCTTTGTACTTTTTAAAAGAGTAAAAAAATTGATTTACATTTACCAGTTCAACATCATTTAGTATTTTGTAGACCTCTATCATATCCCTCCTTCAACTATCTCTTTTCCAAGCTGAAGAGTCCTAACCTCTTAAGCCTATCCTCATATGAGAGGAGTTCCATCTCCTTAATCATTTTGGTCACACTTCTTTGAACCTTTTCTAACTCTGCTATATCTTTTTTAAGATAAAGATGTGGTTGCACCGTGGAACGATACAGAGGCACCACCACCACACTGGGCATACAGATCATTTATTTATTTATTAGGATTTATTTACCGTCTTTTTGAAGGAATGCACTCAAGACGGTGTACAGTAAGAATAGGTCAAACATGAGCAATAGGCAATTACAGCAGTAAAAATATTAAAATAACAATACAAAGTATGGTATGGTATACTACTTACAATGTCAACACAATACATAATTAATAGACCATTATAATTGATAGTGAAGGGTAAAGAAAAGATGTAATACATAGGTAGGTAAGGTTCCACGTTAGGCGTCACGGACCAAGAAAGGGATCTAGGTTGTCGTCGTCGATGATACGTTGAAACCTTCTGCTAAGTGTGCTGCTGCGGCTAAGAAAGCAAATGGAATGTTAGGTATTATTAGGAATGGAAAACAAAAATGAGGATGTTATAATGCCTTTGTATCGCACCATGGTGCGACCGCACCTCGAATATTGTGTTCAATTCTGGTCGCCATATCTCAAAAAAGATATAGTGGAATCAGAAAAGGTGCAGAGAAGGGCGACAAAAATGATAAAGGGGATGGGACGACTTCCCTATGAAGAAAGGCTAATGCAGCTAGGGCTCTTCAGCTGTGAAAACAATCCATGACCATGTAAACTTCAGGAAATCACTAAAAACCACCCTCTTCAAAAAGGCTTACCTCACCGATCCAACATAAATCCTCACACCCAGCAACACAACATAACCAATGATAGTACTGGACAATATACAATCTTCATCCCTTCCATCATCATGGTGCCTCATACACACCTACCTCACTTTGACCACAATATAACCTGTATTTGTTATCAACCGACTGGCGAACGCCTTTACGGTACTATGTAAGCCACACTGAGCCTGCAAATAGGTGAGAAAATGTGGAGTACAAATGTAACAAATAAAGTAAAAAAATAAGTGTAGACGTGGAGGGGCATAATCGAAAGGGGCGCCCAAGTTTTCCTGAGGACGTCCTTGCAGGACATCCCAGCGAAGGGACGGGGAAACCCATATTATTGAAACAAGATGGGCGGCCATCTTTCTTTTCGATAATACGGTCGGGGATGCCCAAATCACGGAATTTAGGTCAACCTTAGAGATGGTCGTCCCCGATTTTCAGCGCTAATGGAAACCGAGGACACCCATCTCAGAAACGACCAAATCAAAGCACTTTGATTGTGGGAGGAGCCAGCATTTGTAGTGCACTGGTCCCCCTGACATGCCAAGACACCAACCGGGCACCCTAGGGGGCACTGCAGTGGACTTCACAAATTGCTCCCAGGTGCATAGCTCCCTTCACCACGCCTCCGACACGCCCCCGTCAACTTTGTTCCCGTGACAGACTGCAGTTGGAGGCGCCCAAAATCGGCTTTCGATTATACCGATTTGGGTGCCCATGAGAGAAAGGCGCCCATCTCCCGATTTGGGTCGAAATATGGACGTCTTTCTCTTTTGAAAATAAGCTGGACTGTGATCTTCACTTGTTAAAACAATATGTGATATTGTTGACTACTCCTCGTCCTAATAACCCTAATGCTGCAATTCAGACCTTACAAACTTACTCTTCTCTCAGTGTGATTTCTCCTTATTTTGCGAGTTGTTTCAAAATGGCACCCGCTTTTTAATGACACTCATTTGTTACCCTGCCTTGCTATTGGTTAAAGAATTTAAAGGGCTCTTACTAGAGGAATTCTTTAAAGAACCCGCATTACAAAAATATTGCCCATTGGATCGTAGTGTTCAAACCGTTGGGTTCTAATGATTTTAGTCTGAAAATCCATCGCTGTTCTGCTTGGAGAAGGTGTCTTGCTCTGTTACCTCCTCTTTTATTCTCTTTTATCCTCTTTTATCTGATCAATTACAAAACAGCAGAATTGTGCAAAATCATGTTTTGTGATGTTACAGTGTGCTACTAGGGGGGACCCTAGTTGTTTCTTTTTTAAGCAAGATTTATGTTCTAATAATCGAGATTAAAAGTTATATAGTCGTAGTTTGTACAAAAGGAGGTTTTTTGCCGATGAAGATTCCATCCCGTAAAATCAGAATGGTTTCTGAATCGGGAATACAGAGGCTTTTTCCTCCATAAGAACAAGACAGTTGTAGCCACACCATTTACAGCCACTCTCTTGAATTTAAGAAAGATGAAGAACACCAGGCACTAATACTTATGTGGTAATGAGAACATCCAAAGTATGAACCTCACAATGGGCAGCTCACAGAGGAGTTGAGTCAGACCAGTATCACAGAAAAATGAAAGAGAATCCTGAGTAACTACATCAAGAGGTTCATCAAAATAAATACTGAGGTCCCCGAGCACAATTAATAGCAAAAGCTTCTATTTCCAGAAAAGATGAACCACCATTGAATCCTCAACCTCTGGAAAGGGAACAGTCGATGTTCCAGCAAGTCATTCCCTAAATCTGGGCTCAGCATTGTTTGGCATCTCTTGCTTCTTGGTTTCAGAATCATTGATTATTAAATCCTGAAAAGATGACAGCTGGTTGGCTTACCAGACGACCTTCCCATCCTTCAAACAGTCTTTGAATTCTTGATATCTCTGGTAGATTCATTTAAGTATTTGGGAGTTCTGATAGATTATCAGCTAACCTTCAATGCACATGTGTCTGCTTTATTGAAAACAGGCTTTTTCATCTTAAGACAACTCTGATCTGTCTGATGCTATTTTGACAACAGTGCATTTCACTCACTTTTATCTGCTTTTTTTATTTCAAGATTGGATTATTGTAACGTTATCTACTTTGGGAAATCATAAATGAACCTTGAAAATCTTCAACATTACAAAACACAGCTGCACGACTTTAGTTATGCTTACAAATTAGATCATGTATCTCTACTGTTGATTAAATATCATTCGTTTCCAGTGAAATTTAGGATTCAATTTAAGGTTTTATACTTTACTTTATAGGCTTTGCGTCTGGGTTTCCCATAATATCTTGTCTCCCGTATGATACCATATTGTCCACCAAGGTTATTTTGTTCATTAAATGATCATAGGCTGGTGCTTCCTGGGCCAGAAATATACGAATCCACACAGCACTGTGCCTTTTATTTTTGACACACCAGAGTCTTGCAATTGTCTAGCACTGGAAATTAGATCAGAATTATTTTAAAAATTCAAAACTGCCCTAAAGACATTTTCATTTAAGAGAACATAGATTTGTTTTATTTTGTTTTTACCTATGTTTTATTTTAAATTTGAATGTTGTGTTTCTTTGGCAGGCTGGTTCTATCCTATCTGTACTTTGGCGTTCTTTTCCATGCTTTTTAGTTTGTACACCAAAGGCCTACTTGTCAGTAAAAGCAGTAAAGCAAGCACAAATAAACTATACAACTTTCTGGCCCAGCAGGCCCACTTGGATTTGAGGAGAAGGTTGAAGATCCTGGCAAGAGTTCCTGGCCCAGGAATATGTCTGCAGCCTCTGCACAGAGATTAAAGCCCAGTGCATAATTTGAATAAACTCAGGCAAAAAAAATCTTAGGAAAAGAAGCATCCAGTCTCTCCTCCTACGGATCTGTTCTCCCCAACAGCTCCACAGTTAAAACAGAAGGCTCCAAATGCTCCTTAGCCACAATCCAACCTCTAAACATGCCCAAGATGATGGTGACCCCGGCTGCAGGCTCAGCCATAAGTGCTCCTGTGTTTCCCTGACCAGCCATGCCCATCTTGTACACAGTAGGGAGCCTGACACTGGAATCTTCCTGCATCCCCCCCCCCCTTTTTGCAATGATGACATTACCAACTTGCCTCACTAAGATGCCTCTGCACATTCACCTGTGACCTATCGAGAACATTTTCCCTGCACTGCTGTATGCTGCAATGTCTACCCAGTTGAACTGAGTATCTCCCCGCCTAGGGAGAGGAGAGGGTGGCGGAGGAAGACCCAATGGGTCCTGCTGAAGTGGACTTACTTAGGCCTGCTCATCTTGGTGGCTCTGAGAAAGGAAGCACTCTGCTCCCACCTTCTCAAACAGTAGGGAAGCTCCTGAAGAGGGGCTGTCCTGCTAGATCGAAGACCTTCTGATCCTGTTGTATCAATTAATACTATCCCTCACCTATTAGAGGCAGAGAAATATTGGCTGGCCAGCTCTGCTGCACTTCTTCTTATACTATGGGCTCAAAAACGGTTAGACGTCTTCCTCTGGTAGTGAGATATAACCTCCCTGACTAGACTAGTTTTGAAGGTTATGAAGGAATTTCTATTGAACCCTGCATTGCTATATTACATTTTTTTCACTCTGGTTCCATTCTCCAGTGTTTTCTTTGATAGAATCAGAAAGTGATCCATTCTTTCATGGCTAAGCAATGGCCTCAGGAAGAATTCATCAAGACTGGAATCTATGAGGGACAGAACTAGAGAACCCAGCGCCGGTGTAAAAAGGTATCTGCAAATCCCTACACATGGCACAAGCAAAGTACCATACAAATATATAGTATCTGAATCTACATTCAGCTCTATCATCATTCTGCAAAAACACCTTAAGCTGGTCTAGGTCATAAATAACAAGAATTCAAGAGATAGTTTATCTGACCTACAGTTACATAGATGGTTAAAAGAAAGAGCAGCCATCAGACAGCAATGATGAGATCCCAAAGTTTTTCCACAAAAAGATTTACAGCTGTAATTAATGGGAAAATGTGGGATACAAATGCAATAAATAAATAATAAATAACGAGTGCAGTTGTTGTTGCAAGTCCACTTTGAGCCCGCAAAAAGGTGGGAAAATGTGGGATACAAATGCAATAAATAAATAAATTACATTTTATCTTAACCAAGTTATAAAATACTGTATTATCAGCACAACTGAATCTTAACTAGATCAATTGTAAATCATTGTCTTTTACAATCTGGCCTGCCTCAGTATATTCTCTCTAGGGCCCACTGGCTCTGATCTCAGAAATGCCAGATACAGAGACAACTTATTAGATCGTGCACTAAGGGCTGGTCTTGCTTTGTGGAAGTGGAAATGAAAATACAGTTATGGCTCCGGAGTAACTGTTAAACGTGCAATCGTGCTCGTGATGGCGTGAATAAGAACAGGACAAGAATTAAGTGAATAGAGGATTGAATGAAAGATTTTATTCACGCCATCACGAGCACGGAGTGGAGGAGTAGCCTAGTAGTTAGTGCAGCGGACTCTGATCCTGGGGAACTGGGTTCGATTTCCAATGCAGCTCCTTGTGACTCTGGGCAAGTCACTTAACCCTCCATTGCCCCAGGTACAAATAAGTACCTGTATATACCATGTAAACCGCTTTGAATGTAGTTACAAAAACCACAGAAAGGCGGTATATCAAGCCCCATTAACTTTCCCTTCCACTAGCACAAAGCAAGACCAGTCCTAAGATAAGTGCATGATCAAATAAGTTGTTATATAAGAAGAGTGATTTTGACACTCAGTTACACACATAATCGTGAAAGTATAAGGAGGTAGGCAGGGCTAGAGTGCAGTGATGCTGATTACAACATATTGCTAAGAGCATCCTATGTCGGAGTAATATGGGATTACCGAGCACTATTACATTATGAATATATTAATAATAGATTAGAACATATAGTAGAGAGGTTCACCTTAAGAGCATAAAAAAAGACAAAAAATGAAAACACGAAGTAGACGGTTTCTTTTAGTTTTGATACGTAAGTAAAAGAGAAACCAGAACAATCGGCTACCCCAGAGGCAGAAAAGTACTAACATAAAATTTTAACTGCCAGACCCTCGACCATTCTTCTAAGTTTTGGAGATCCCTTCTCATTGTTTCTACTCCCTCCAGAGTATCCACAAAAAGGCAAACCTTTCCTTCCAACCCTTCAGCAATATCTCTCACAAATATATTAAACAGAATAGGCCCCAGTATCGACCCCTGAGGAACTCCACTGCTCACCTTCCTTTCCTCTGAGCATATTCCTTTTACCGTATCAAAGGCTTTGCTGAAATCCAAGTAGATTACATCTAGCGCACATCGTTCATCCAGTTCTTTGGTCACCCAGTCAAAGAAGTCAATAAGATTCGTTAGGAAGGATTTTCCTTTGGTAAAGCCACGTTGCCTCGGGTCCTGTACCCCGTTGGCTTCTAGAAAGTTAATTATCCTTTCTTTCAGCAGCGATTCCATTATTTTTCTTACCACCGACACGAGACTTACTGGTCTGCAGTTTCCCACTTCTTCCCTGTCTCCACTTTTGTGAAGAGGGATCACATCCGCTCGTCACCAATCTCGTAGAACCTCTCCCGTGTCTAAAGATCTATTATTAAATAAATCTTTAAGAGGTCTCGCCAGCACCTCTCTGAGCTCCCTCAGTATCGTGGGATGTATCCCATCCGGCCCCATAGCTTTGTCCACCTTCAGATTCTCCAGCTGTTTATAAACTCTTTCTTCCTTAAACGGTGCAAATCCACTCCATTCCCAGATATTCCCTCAGCAGCCAACTGCGGTCCTTCACCAGGATTTTCCTCCTTTAACACTGAAAAGAAGTAATTGTTTAGCACATTCGCTTTATCCTCCTCACTCTCCACATAACCATTCTTATTTTTTTTCAGTCTTGTACTTCCATTCCTATCTTTTCTCCTTACTCCAATATATCTGAAAAAGGTCTTTTTACATCTTTAAAGAGCAAAACAAAAAGCACCAAGGGCCTTATAATTATAGTCATGAGTAGAGAGGTGTGGTAGCCGTGTTAGTCCACTTTTAAAGGTAATCAATAGAAATCAAACAAAATAAAACATGGAAAAGAAAATAAGATGATACCTTTTTTACTGGACATAACAATACATTTCTTGATTAGCTTTCGAAGGTTACCCTTCTTCGTCAGATCGGAAATAAGCAAATGCTTGGATGTTTTACTTATATATACTGTCATCTACCACATTTGCTTATTTCCGATCTGACGAAGAAGGGTAACCTTCAAAAGCTAATCAAGAAATGTTATAAATTATAGTCATAAAATTGATATCGTAATGTGCCTGTATTGAAAAAATGCCTTGCTGACATTGTGCCTTCATGAAGTCATATGGTATTCATCCAAAAGCTTGCACAATATAGAATGAGATCATAACATCATTGGGTGTATATTGAAAAAACGATATTTACTATCTCAATAAAATTTAACCTCCATACTGATATAAAATATGTAAAAAATAATTAAAAAATACAAAAATGAAAAATTACAACTTTAAGAGTAAAAATAATGAAAAAATAATAATGAAAATATAAACTGATATGAAAATGAAAAAATACAACTATAAAAAAAATAATAAAATAATGAACAGATGAAAAATAATGAAAAAAAAATAATAATAATTAAAAAAGATGGGCGCTGACCATTTTAAATCATAACATCATGGCATATATATGGAAAAACGACATGGTATATTTACTGAAAAAGCAAATATTAATATGTACAACTACAATCGAAAAGTGCATTTATAACATCATAAAATCTACTCTTTTAAATAGTACTCATAAATTGAAAATGCTAAAAAAATATATAAAAAAATATATAAAAAATATAAAAAAGTTGAAAATGAAATTGTAAGGAGATACAATTAAAATAAAAATGAACATAATAATGTATGGGTTAATGTATTTCACATTAGGCGAACCTGTAGTATAGCAGAGAGAGGGAGCCCTTGGTGCTTTTTGTTTTGCTCTTTGGCTTTTTGTTTGTGCTTTGCTCCCGCTCTCTGCTATACTTTTTTCATCTTTAGCCATTTTTTCCTTCTGCTTGGGCTTTCGCTGAACGTATTTTCCTCTTCGCTTCTTTGAGTTTAATCCGATAATCTTTTCCAGGATCTGTGTTCTTTTGTATTTCTTGAACAAAATCTCTTTTGCTCTTATTTTTTCAGATACTTGTTCAGAGAACCATTTAGACTTCATGTTTCTCTTGTTTTTGATTACTTTCCTTGCGTAAAGATCAGTTACCATATTTATAGCAGCCTTTACCTTTGACCACTGATTTTCCACTTCTCCTACACCCTCCCATACTAACAGCTCCTTCCTTCAGGTATTCCCCCATTTTATCAAAATCAGTACGTCTGAAATCCAGTACTTTGAGATTTGTGCATCCACACTCCGCCTTTGCCCTTATTATCAAACCATTTCGTGTGATGATCACTATTACACAGGTGGGCACCCACCCGGATATTAGAAACATTTCCTCCATTCATGAGCAGTAGATCCAGCATCGACCCTTCGCTCGTGGGTTCCGTCACCATTTGTCTGAGCAAGGCACTGACAGGTGTCCACAATCTCCCTATTTCTTTCCGATTCTGCATACGAGACGTTCCAATTCACATCAGACAAGTTGAAATCTCCCATTAGTAGCAACTCCCCTTTCATAACAATCTTTTGAATATCTTCTATCAGATCCTTGTCTAGCTTCTCCGTTTGTGCCAGTGGTCTGTAGATAACCCTCGTATGGATACAGGTTCCGTCTTCTCTTTCCAGGACAATCCATAAAGCTTCTTCCATTCTCCAGGTTACCTGCATTTCAGCATCTCTGATATTGTCCCTCACATAAAGCGCCACTCCTTCACCTCTTTGGCCCTCTCTATCCTTCCTATAAAGATTATAGCCCTGTATCGTCATATCCCATTCAAGGGAATTATTGAACCACGTCTCTGTAATAGCAACAATATCCACGTTTTCTTCAAATATCAGGGCTTGCAAGTCTTTTTTTTTTTTAATCTTTTATTTATCAGTTTCAACATACAATATAGGAGTAGCTCCCAATTGAAAAACATACAAAGCAACTATTTTAAATTTCAAACAGAATGTTTCAACCTTTAACCTGTTGCGAATTTCTAATACAACTCTTCGTCTCCTTACGCTTCCTTCCCTTCCCCCCTCCCTTCCCCATCCCCTCCCTGTGGTGGCTTAACCTAATCTTTTGACTGTTCATAGAGTGACCAAATTTTTGTGAAGGCCATCATAGAGCCTCTCCGCAGTGCTGTAAGCTTCGACATTTGGTAGAAATACTCCACCTTTCGTAGCACCATGTCGGTCCCCGGTATTTCCACTTGTTTCCAGGCCCGGGCCAAAACCAGCTTTGCTGCTACAAAATATTGAATGGCCAACTTGTGTTGCCAGCTAGGTATTCTTGCAGGCTTAAAGTGGAGGAGGCAGCTTTCCGCTTCACAGGTATAAATCTTTTGAGTCACTTTATTGACCTCCTCTATCACTTTTGCCCAATAAGCTTTTACTTTTTCACAGTCCCACCAGACATGTAAAAACGTGCCCGCTTGGCCACATTCCCGCCAGCATTGACCCGATACCCCTGGATACATTTTCTGCAGCCTAATGGGGGTATAATACCACCAGTATAACATTTTAAATCCATTTTCGCTCGCAGACTGTGCTGGGGATGGCTTGAGTAAGTACTTATAATTTCGTTTCCACATTATCTGGGGGTAAGTGCGCTGCAATGCCGTTTCCCATCTTGCCTGGTAAAACACCTGAGGATCAGTGCGTCCCAGCAGAGCTAGATATATATGTGTTATGCTACCCTTACCTCCCCCTTTACGCATCGCTATTTCCAGTGCTGTTTCTTCCAGCTCCAGTTCGTCCTGGGCTCGCCTCCTAATAAAATTGCGAAGACCGCAATAGTATACCAAGTCCCTCTCTACCAACCCATATTCTGCTTGAAGTTCCGCAAAGCCCACCACTTCTCCCTCTCCCCATAATTGACCTAGGGTACGTAATCCCGCCTGTGACCAAATCTGGAAGGCCTTTTCAGATTTACCCGAAGGAAATCCTCTCGTCCACCTGATTGCTGTTTGCCTATAATACTTGCGTTCCGGGAACATCTTCTTCCTAATCTGGTACCAGGTCGATAAGATATGTTTCACTCCCAATGGGACCCTCTTAATTATTGGCGTCAACTCTTCCCCTGGGATCCATAGGATGTCCTCTATCTCTTTCCGGCCCAACCATGCCCGTTCCCAATGTAACCATTTCTTCATTGCCCCTGGTGCCCATTCTGTTAAAATTCTTAACTGTGCTGCTTGATAATATAAATAAAAGTTGGGGACTCCCATCCCTCCCCTCTCATGCGGTTGATACATCATCGTCCGTTTTACACGCGGAGGGCGTTTCTTCCAGATATATGTAAAAACTTTTCGCCTGAGTTTAACAAAAAAAATGTTAGGAATCGGGACAGGAAGCGCCATGAAAAGATACAGTAGCTTGGGAAGTATCATCATCTTTACCGCAGAGATACGTCCCTTCCATGAGATATTAAGCCCTTCCCATCTATCGAGTTCCCTAAAAAGTTCATCTATTTTTTGGGGGAAATTCGCGTGAAAGAGATCCCCTATTCTTGGTGTTATCTGTACTCCCAAATATCTGATCGAGCTCTTAGCCCACACAAATGGAAATGCTGCCTGAAGGTCCGGTAGATCGCTAGGGGGTATTGTTAGATTTAAGAAAACTGATTTTGTCAAGTTAGGCTTGAATCCTGATAGCTGCCCATAGTGTGTCAAATGTTCTATTATCCGGTTCACTGACTGTTCCGGCTGGGAAAGAGTGAGTAATATGTCATCTGCAAATAACATAATTTTATGTTCCCTCATGCCCTTCACTATCCCCTTTACCATTGCATCCCTTCTAATCTTACAGGCCAATGGCTCCAAAGATAGAGCAAACAGGAGGGGGGATAGTGCACATCCCTGTCTGGTGCCCCGCCATATATTAAACGTTCTCGTATAAGACCCATTTACTTTAATTGTGGCCAGTGGGGCCTGGTATATTAACCGTAACCAGGTGAGATATCTCCCTTTTATCCCTACTCGCCTAAATACTGCGAACATGAAGGTCCAATCCACCCGATCAAATGCCTTTTCGGCATCTATCGAAAGCAATACTGCGGGTGTTGGTTCCTCTTCTACTTGCTGTATAATGTGTAATAAGCAACGGATATTATCGAATGTCTGGCGACCTGTTATAAATCCCGCCTGATCCCCATGTATCACACCAGGCAATTTTTCTTGCAATCTGCGAGCCAAAATTTTTGTAAAAATCTTATAATCTACATTCAGTAGAGAAATTGGCCTATAGGAGCCACAAAGCTGAGGATCTTTCCCTGGTTTTAATAGCAGGGTAATCGCAGCTAGTCTCCACGAATAGGGCAGCTCACGCGCATCTTCTAGGGAATTAAATAGTTTCAACAGTAGTGGCGCCAGATGTTTACTAAATAGCTTATAAAATCTCACAGTAAACCCGTCTGGGCCTGGGGCCTTGCCAGTTGCCATATCCCCTATCGCCCATTTGATATCTTCCAGCGTTATAGGGGATGAGAGAGATTCTGACTCTCCTTCTTGCAGCTGGGGGACATCAATCTGTCCCAAATATTGCTCGCTTGTGGCATCCTCAGCTGTGTGTTCCAGTTCATACAATTTAGTATAGTAATTTAAGAAGGTCTCCTGTATCTCTTCTGTTTGTGTAACCAGTTCCCCAGTTGGAGTTTGAATACCCCCAATATAATTGCGTTGAGCCAGTTTTTTAAGTTTGCATGCCAGCAGCCTACTCGCCTTGTCCCCAAATTCAAAGTGCTCCTGCTGTGCACTCTGCAGTTGGGCCGCTATATCTGCCATTTGGAGTTCATTAAGCTTGGATCTCAACTGTTGCATCTTTTCTAATTCCGCTACCTCCGTGGGGTTTTCTTTATGTTTATGCTCTAAGGTGAGGAGTTCAGTTCTAATACCATTCTCCTCTTCTGCACGATTTTTATTTATATGTGCCTTCAATGCAATCAATTTCCCTCTGATCACCACTTTAAGCCCCTCCCACACGCTGGCTGGGTGTACCTCTCCTGTATCATTAAATTCAGTGTATTCTGTAATGTATTGTTCTATTGTTGGGATATTCTTCATCTCATATAGGAGCATCTCATCTAGCCGCCAGTATCGTGTGCCCACTCGTTTCACTCCTAAATTCAATGTCATGGTCACCGGAGAATGGTCGGACCACGTGCGGGGTTCAATGTCTATCTCCTGAACTTTATTAGCAACTGTCACCTCCCCCATCCAGGCATCTATTCTTGAATAAGATTTATATTGGGAGGAGTAGTAGGTATAATCTTTTTCGGAGCCATGGTGTGACCGCCAGAGGTCCACCAGTCCCCATCTGGCCATAAAACCTTTGAATAATTTCCTATCAGCTTTTGCGTAAGTCGCCTGTCCCGTGGAGTTATCCAGGGGGGGATGAATAGTGAGGTTCAGGTCACCCCCTATTAATAGATGTCCCTGCTGATAATCTTGTAGTAAACGCTCTACACGCTCAAGGAATGGGCCTTGTCCTTGATTGGGTGCGTATATATTAAGAATGGTGTACTGAATATTATATAAGGAGGCCACTATCAGGAGGAATCTACCCTCCTTATCAGAGACAGTTTTGTGGATCTGCCACGGGTGCCTGCCTGAGAACGCTGTTAGGACCCCCCTCTTTTTGGAATTCCCACTACAGGAGGAAAACATTATCATGGGAAAACGTTTATGACAAACTAACTTTTCATAACTTTTCTTAAGATGTGTCTCCTGGAGCAAGACCAGGTCTGCTTGAAGGCGTAACATTTCTTTAAAGGCTAACTTACGCTTCATGGGGGAGTTGAGGCCCCTCACATTTAATGTTACACATTTGAACACCCTATCAGCCATTCTTTTTCGTATTGCAGGTTATATAACCACCACCTTATGCCCTCTCCCTTCCCTCCCTCCTTTAACCCCCCTCCCCCCTTCCCCACAAACCATATATGACATGTCCCTGTCCCCGACTGGGACATGACTTTTGGAGAAGTGACTTAGCTTCCCGATTCTAGCCTCAGCTCTCTAAATGAGTCTGTTTCTTATTTTGCTGTCAACCATAACATCATCAAACTTTCTTGTATTCTGTTCTCCTGTGGCAACGATATTCCGCTTATAATCCAGCTTGTGTTAGTTGCTCACGACTTCCTGTTTGTTGTAGCCGTAAGCCCTGACGTCTGCCGTCTCAGGCGCCCTCGTCCTTGGGACACCCGCTGACATTTCGATTTAGATCTTTGAGGGGCCTCGACCGGTGTTCGTGCCTGTGTCGGATCGCTTGTTGTGTCTTGTCCCAGATAATCTTGGGCATCTTCTAATGTCACCACTCGGCGCTGTTTTCCCGCCTGGGAGAAGACTAGTGCAAAAGGGTATTGCCATTTATATTTAACCCCTTCTGCTCGGAGTCGCTCAGTTAATGGCCGCAGTGCACTTCTTCTTTTCAAAGTTGTAGCTGAAAGGTCCTGAAAAATCTCTATGGGAAACGTTTCCCAGGTTATTGGACTGCTCAGTCTCGCCTTATGCATAATGTCTTCTTTCATTTTAAACTCGGAGAAGCATGCCACTATGTCTTTGGGCACATTGGCCCTTCGCTGACCCATTGCCCTGTGTGCTCTCTCCAGTCTGATGGTATTAGGCGCGATTGTCTGCTCTGGTGTGGATAGGAGGTGGGCAGCTATTTTTTGTACTACCAGTTCGCAGTTGACAAATTCTGGCACCTCCGGCAGGCCTCGAATTCTTATGTTGGAACGCCGACTCCTGTTCTCCAGATCCTCCACCTTATCGGTGAGGAATCTGAGCTCCGTTTGTTGCTCGGACAGACGGTTCTCCACCCCATTAAGGGAGTCTGCCTGCTCTTCTAGGCCTGCTTCAGCTTCGCTGACTCTGGTGCCCAATTCTGAAATCTCTCCGCGGAGATCTGCACCTAGCTGTGCGAAGTCGCGGCGCATCTCCTTAATTTCCGATTTAATATCTTGAAACCAGATTTGGAGTTGTTCCCATTTGTCTGGCGGCATTTCGTTTCCCCCCTTGTCTCCAGGGATATCTGTATTCATCACTGCACGCGGCCGCGTGGTGTCTTCGCCATCAGTCTGTTCTCCGGCCTGCATGTTTTTTGCCGCCTCCCGTTGACGGTACGAGAAAGCCGTCAAATCTGTGGTTTTCGGTCCCGAAGTTGACATTATTGGGGTCGCGTTCGGCTCTCGTTTCACTATCGCTGATTTAAATACGCTATTAGAACAGTTTGCTCTCCTAATATGCTCTTTATGAGGCTGATGTTCGGGAGCTTCTGTTTTTTCAGTCCGCCATTACAGAGCGTGACGTCACTTGGCTTGCAAGTCTTTAACCTTTTTTACTTAGACTATGAGCATTTGTGCTCATTGCTTTCCATGTGCTTAGTGAGTTTAGGTGTTTTTTCTATATTTGCATGACCTTTCCCTCTGCCATCATGTTTATTCTGGGGGTGACTTTCTGAATTCCCTTGTTTCCATTTGTCACCCCCCACACTCTAGTTTAAATGTCTAGAAACATACTGTCTGAATTTCTCCCCAAGGATTCTTTTTCCTGTCACAGAAAGATGTAGCCATCATTACAGTACAGACTGTTATTTTTCCACATATTACCTCATGCTTCTATGTATCTAAAACCTTCTTCTTCACACCAAGACTCAAGCCACTTACTGAAATCTGCTGTTTTATGTAGTCTTTCCTCTCGCTTCCCCCTTCAGAAAAAGCCACAATCCACACCAAAGATTTCAGTCCCTCCCCAAGCTTCTGGAACGCTCTCTGTGCTGTAAACTTGCTATTGTTGGCCAGGTCATTTGTCCCCAGGTGAATTACAACATCAGTATTTGAAGCCTTGTTCTCTTCTTGGATCACTTTCAGTATTTGGTCAGTACATCTGGTAGCTGAAAATCCTGGAAGGCAATTCACTAGGCTGGAACTCTTGAACTGTGTTCCTAAGTTAATGCCTCTGATAATGGAGTCTCCGAGCAGTAAGAGTTTTCTGATTTTCACCAATCTGTCATTCTTTGGGGGATGTTTCTTGGGTTGTGAAATCAAGGACGGCTTCATGGAACAGAAGGAAAAATACTAGACTTAATCATTAGTGGAGCTCATGATCTGGTGCAGGGGGTAACGGTGCGAGGGCCGCTTAATAACATGATCGGTTTTGATATTGGCTGCGAAGTAAGTGAACTCAGGAAATCAAATACACTAGTGTTTAACTTTAGAAAAGGAGATTACGATAAAATGAGAAGAACAGTGAAAAAAAGACTGAAGGGAGCGGCTGAAAGGGTAAAAACCTTGAATCAGGCGTGGATGCTGTTCAAAAACACCATCCTAGAAGTACAGGACAAATATATTCTGCATATTAGAAAAAGAGGAAAAAAGACCAAATGTCAGCCGGCGTGGCTAAACAGTAAGGTAAAGGTAGCTATTAGAGCCAAAAAACAATCCTTCAGAAAATGGAGAAGGCAACAGACTGAAGACAATAAGATAAAACATAAGGAATGTCAAACCGAATGCAAAAACGAGATAAGGAGGGCTAAGAAGGACTTAGCGTTAGAAGCAAAAACACATAGCAAAACTTTTTTTTAGGTATATTAAAAGCAGGAAGCTGGCTAAAGAATCGGTTGGGCCGCTGGACGACGGTGGTGTTAAAGGGGCGATCAGGGAAGACAAAGCCGTAGCGGAGAAATTAAATGAATACTTTGCTTCGGTCTTCACCGAGGATTTGGGAGGGATACCGGTGCCGGAAAAGGTATTTGAAGCGGACGAATCAGAAAGACTAAATGATTTCACTGTAAACTTGGAGGATGTAATGGGACAGTTCTGCAAACTGAAAAGTAATAAATCACCGGGACCGGATGGTATTCATCCCAGAGTATTAATAGAGCTGAAAAATGAACTTGTGGAGCTACTGTTAGTAATATGCAATTTATCCCTAAAAATAGGTGTGGTACCGGAAGATTGGAGGGTGGCCAATGTAACGCCGATTTTTAAAAAGGGTTCCAGAGGGGATTGGGGAAATTATAGACCGGTGAGTCTGACATCGGTGCCGGGAAAAATGGTGGAGGCTATTATTAAGAATAAAATTATAGACACGTACAAAAGCATGGGCTACTGAGACAAAGTCAGCATGGTTTTAGTGAAGGGAAGTCTTGCCTCACAAACCTACTGCATTTTTTCGAGGGGGTGAACAAACATGTGGACAAAGGGGAGCCGGTGGATATCTAGATTTTCAGAAGGCGTTTGACAAAGTACCGCATGAAATACTCCAAAGGAGTCATGGGATCGGAGGCAGTGCATTATTATGGATTAAGAGCTGGTTAAAGGATAGGAAGCAGAGAGTAGGGTTGAATGGCCATTATTGTCGATGGAGAAGGGTAATTAGTGGGGTCCCTCAGGGGTCTGTGCTGGGACCGCTGCTTTTTAACATATTTATAAATGACCTCGAGATGGGAGTAACTAGTGAGGTAATTAAATTTGCAGATGACACAAAGTTATCCAGGGTCGTCTCATCGCGGGAGGAGTGTGAAAAATTACAAGAAGACCTCGTGAGATTGGGGGATTGGGCGTCCAAATGGCAGATGAAGTTCAACGTTGACAAGTGCAAAGTGATGCATGTGGGAAGGAGGAACGTGAATTACAGCTATGTTATGCAGGGTTCCACGTTAGGACCAAGAAAGGGATCTGGGAGTCATTGTGGATAGGACGTTGAAATCTTCAGCTCAATGTGCTGCGGCGGCTAAGAAGGCAAACAGAATGTTGAGTATTATTAGAAAAGGGATGGAAAACAAGCATGAGGATGTTATAATGCCGTTATATCGCTCCATGGTGCGACCGCACCTGGAGTATTGTGTTCAGTTCTGGTACCTCATCTCAAAAAAGATATAAAGTAATTGGAGAAGGTGCAGAGAAGGGTGACAAAATTGATAAAAGGGATGGAACGACTACCCTATGAGGAGAGGTTAAGACGGCTAGGACTCTTTAGCCTGGTGAGAGGGCGGCTGAGAGGTGATATGATAGAGGCTTACAAGATAATGAGCGGGATAGAGCGGACAGATGTGAAGCGTTTGTTTACGCTTTCTAACAATAATAGAACCAGGGGACACAAGATGAAATTAGAATGTGGTAGGTTTAAAACAAATCGGAGAAAGTTTTTCTTTACTCAGCGCGTAGTTAGACTCTGGAACTCATTGCCGGAGAAGGTAGTAACGGCAGCTGGCCTTGCTGAGTTTAAAGGGGGTCTGGACAGATTTCTGAAGGAAAAGTCCATTGATCGTTATTAAATTTTGGGGTTTTTGCCAGGTTCTTGGGGCCTGGATTGGCCGCTGTCAGAGACAGAGTGCTGGGCTTGATGGACCTTTGGTCTTTTCCCAGCGTGGCGGTGCTTATGTGCTTCATTGCCTCTGGTTCCACCACAATACTTCTTTTTTCAGCATCATAACAATGCAACGCAGCAACCTAAAACTCAAGGAACGACCAGTGAATAGCTTTATCTTCAAGAAGAATGGGCAATTTTCAAACAAACTACATATTTTACTATTCGGCCAAATACGAATAATGAAAAATATTGAGCTTTAACATAACAAATAAAAGAAGCAACTTGAAATCAGAGATGAAGTATTTATTTCTGTAGGATTTAGCACAATAGAGCCCCAAATTATTCATATTCAAATTTAAATCACTATTCGGATGAATATGAATAATATATTCGGGGCACTACTCAGGGCCAAATCGAATCAAATATGAATATTCTACAGCTCTAATGTCTACATTTATTTTTATATATGTATGATGTCCAATCTCCTTCCACAATAATCCAAAGCTGTACATATCAATAAGTAGTTTTTCCCTCATTGCTCCAGATTGGGACTCATACTTTTAATGCCTTGGCATGTACACTTGGGAGTTAATTCTCTAAAAAAGATGCTAATATTTGCATGAGAAATAGGTGCATAAATGTTTAGAATATTAGCATATGTGTGTGTAAATGCCAAAATTCCAGCTACATGCTATTCATTAAAAAGGCACCTAAATGCAGATGTACACATGAGCAACATTTGGGTATAGTGTGGGCAGGGCACACAGTTACACAGGTAAATGATCTCAATGGCAGGTGTTAAGTGCTCTTACCTAAATTTTAAGCATATATTTTACCTGTTATGCTAGTATTCAATAAAGGAAAATAGGTACCTACTTTCTTTTATAGAATAGGCACCGAAATATAGGCATATTGTTACAGAACTGCACTCCACAGAGAGCAATTTTATAGCAAGGTGTTTAGTCAGAAAAGGCCCATAGATACATATATTGCATTTATTTTCTAAAGGTAACATATGTGCCTATTTGCTTTTATAAAATTACATCAGGAGAAGTAGATACATACATTTATACCTTGCTCAAGGACAGATACATTTCTGTACGTGTATATATATATGTATGTTATCAAATATATGCTCAAGTGCCAATCCTGCACCCATTGTTGGCCATCAGTAATGCCTATGAAAATATCATGTAAAGGCAGGCACTATGTTTCCGCTGGCCTGCTTCTTTTTACATGCTTATAGGCTGGGGCAATTTTATACAAGCCTACCTGAGTGGTGTCAAATGCTGTTCTACTTCTTCAAACCATTTATAAAATTACCCCACATTGTGCAGACTTCTTATAATTATTTTTATTTTTTGTTACATTTGTACCCCGCGCTTTCCCACTCATGGCAGGCTCAATGCGGCTTACATATTGTATACAGGTACTTATTTGTACCTGGGGCAATGGAGAGTTAAGTGACTTGCCCAGAGTCACAAGGAGCTGCCTGTGCCTGAAGTGGGAATCAAAATCAGTTCCTCAGTTCCCCAGGACCAAAGTCCACCACCCTAACCGCTAGGCCACTCAACCATAGTTACCAGTTAATGATTTTCCCCAGAGTGTCCTTAGGTGATCCCTTAGGGGATAGTTCCTTCTGAACCAAATGATAAGGATAGAGGACGTCAATAGGGAATTCAACAAAAACAGGCCCTGCAAAACAAACATGTCAAACAAAAAAAGTTACAGAAAGATTTATAAACAAGTTTGAGGAAAAGTAAGAAGATTAAGGATACTTTTGCACTGTGCTACTGTATGCTTTGCAGGATGGACAAAGGAACAACACTTCAAAGGCAAAGTAATAACCAACAGATGTGTATTTTATGATGGAATGGAAGCTCCAAAAATTTTCATGATATTAGCCTACAAAGCATTAGATGCAGGCATTAATTATGTGATTGTTGTATTTATATTCTGATTCAAAATTATGCAGATGACGGCCACATACACAAAAAAGAAAAACCATAAACTCCCATAAACCAAAAATCAATAAAACAATAAGCTGTAAAATACAAAAAAAAAAAAAATGAAAGCCACCATCTATGCACATCCATGAACCTAAACTGAGCATTACCCACACCACTGCCTCCAAGAAAGAAATCTCAAGAAATATGCTCAAAGGCATGAGCAAATAACACCACCGTTAGTTGTTGTTTAAATACTTAAGTATCTGTCATAAGCCATAGCAGGGAGACAAACGGTTCAACTCCTCAGGCCCCACAATAGAAAAGAAATCTGCATGAGTCTCAGGGGAAGATGCATCAAAGAAAAGTAAAACAACCGAAAACGTAAAAGTCATTAACATTTTATAAAAAAAAGGTTGGATGCACTAAAAAACAAGTCACACATGTTCAGTGCGGTATTCTAAAGTCGGATGCATGAAAGATTCATTAAACTGGTGTAATCCCCGCAAGCGGTAGAGGAAACACATGCGCACAACCGCTAATCCTATGATATCACCGTGGCTATTGTACGTCCTTTATGGACGGCCTTGCCCCCCCACCCCCACCCGAGGTCGCCGCTGCTCCCCGCTCCCCCCTGCATTAAAATCGTGACTTTTTTTAGCCAGCCCCAGCCCCCCCCTCCCTCTCTTTCTGAAAAAACAGCTCCTGCCATCCTCCGCCCCCGTGCCCAGACCCCACCGCCCCCCCCAGAGGTCGTCGTCGTTGCCGCCGCCGTTCCCCCCCCCCCACCGGGCCCCCCTCCGTCTTACCGGGCCCGTGCAGCGCCTCTCACCTCTGTGTGAAAGCGCTGCACGGGCAAGAACAGCTGATCGCCTCCTCCACGAGTCTCAGACGTCCCTCCTTCCTCCTGGGCCCACCCTCGTCTGCTTGTCCTCGGAGAACTAGCAAGTTCACAACATCTGACAGAAGATTCCTGATACAGGCCATTGTGCCTGAAACACAACTCGTGTCGCGTCATTGGATTTTTTAATAAACATTTTACATATTTTGATCATCATCTAGCTTCAACATTTTTGTCACCTTCACTGTGTTTGGCGTATCAATAGTATTTAACAATTGATGGTTTATATATATCAATTTAGTTTTTGTGACTGCGACGGTTCTTGTTCTTCTGTTTGCACTGTTAAATACTATTGATAATACAATGTTAACAGAACACATTAGCACCAGTACATGAAATAAAAGGAACCAATACATTTTGTGAGGAGTATGAGGGTGAGAGGGAGAATGAAGGCACATGGAGGAACGAGGAGGCTCGAGAGGGAGGGAGACTGGGCAGAGAAAGGAAGGAATCTTTTCCCCTGGGGGATTGGAGAAAAGGAAAAGACTAGAATTCCCAGCAGCCCCTGAGTAGGTCCCATGGTAGAAACAGGGACTTCAATCCCCAACAGCCCCCAGAGGAGGTCAGGAGAAGGGAAAGAGAAGGGAGTTGGAAAAACCTGTCCCAGAGAGCCAGGATGAGGGAAGGAGTTCTGAACCTGCCCAATCAAGCAAATGGAGAGCAGCTGAGCAATGGTTGTGGGGAGGAACCTATGGACTGGCAAGGGGAAGAAAAGGGGGAGGAACTAGAGCAAGAGGAGCTGATGGAGGTTGCTGCTCTGACTAAACCGGAAGGAAAGGAGGGGAAACAGGAGAAGGCTGCTCGGGAGGAGAACCTGGTAGAAGGGGAAAGGTGGCTATCCCACGAGGGGAGCTGAGAGAACAGGTTTACCATGGAAGGGTCATGCGGGTGGTGGTCAGGGTATAATTTTGGCCTGGTTGGGGAGGGACCCTTGCCATTCTCCCTAGGTTGACTTCTTTTGAAAGGGAGAGAGGAGGAGTGGTGGTTTTGGCCATAACTGCTATACATGAACTGCTGGGAGTTTGAACCCTTTCTGAACTGCTGTGTTTGGGGAATTGTTTTGCTTAACTGCTGACATGAACTGTTGGGGAGAGTTTGAACCCTTTCTGGAGCTACCATGTTTGAAGAATTACTTTGCATACCTGCTATACATGAACTGCTGGGAGTTTGAGCCCTTTTTGAGCTACTTTGTTTGAAGAATTGCTTTGCATAACTGCTTTATATGAACTGCTGAGATTTTGGAACCTTTTGGGTTTTTTTTGTTTTGTTTTGAATACTATGCTGTTGAACTGCTATGTTTTTTGAGAAGTGCTGTGATGGGAACTACCTTTGGTGGAGAAGTTGACACAAAGGGATTACAATAAAGTATAATGATCTGACCTTGTGGATTGTCGTGTGCTCTTTAGCAGTGGATAACAGCACACAGCTCCGCTAAAGGGCCAAGGGACTCGAGAGTCTCCCAGTGGTGGAGACCTTACAATTTTTAATAACATTTCAAAAGTAACAAAAATACAAATATATTAATGAGAATAAAACAAATATATAAGAAGTGGTAAAAAGACAGAACATTAAATCTATTGAAGACCATAAAAGAAACTATACATCATAAGCCAGCCATAAACTACATAAGTACATAAGCATTGCTAAGTGTGCCATACTGGAACAGACCAAAGATTCATCAAGCCCAGAATTCTGTTTCCAACTGTGGCTAATTCAGGTGGCTGGCATTGGGGCCTTCCTTCTGCTGATCCCACCTTCCGTGTGGTAACTTCCTGCCTCCACATAGGTGCGACCAGCAGAGAGAAGGTCCGAACACCGGCCCCAGTAGTGTGCCTTAATCGCAGCCGGTGCCGGGGGTGAAGTAACTTTAGAGGATGTGGGTGGGAGAGATGCTGGATTCAAGGTGGGGAGAAGGAGATAGGGGGACATGCTGAGGCCACAGCTGCGAGGCCTCTGGGAGCGCGAGGCCCTGTGCGACCGCTCCTGTGGCCCCTGTCTAATATGGCTTCTATTGAAGAGATGCATGTTTCCCTTTAACCATTGATGTTTTATATATATCAATAATATTGACTATGTTTCTATCCTCTTGATTTATTGATTTTTATTGAATGCATATACCAATTTTTTTCATATTTTTTTTAACTGCTTGAAACCACTGGAAATTTTCCAAGACATCCAGGGGAAAATAGCCAATGTGAAATCAAACAACTCAACTGTAAGAAATGATAAAAGTTTCTTCACAAAAATAGAAACTTTTCCCAACTGGTACATGGGCCTCAGTAGCTGTGAAAAAACGAAGGAAAAAAATTTGCCAAAAACGCTAAAAATATACTAAGGGACAAGGGAGAAAAGTGAAAAATAGAAAGAAAATGAAAAAATATATGTTAGTGTTCACTAGACAGAACATCTCTGCTCCACGGTAAAATGAAAACTGCTGGTCCCACGCACTCACATCAGGCAGGAAGGCACTCGTGCATGCATTGTGGGATGCTACCAAAGACTTCTTAAAGCTATACAGTAGTGGGTAGCATCTGCACTGGACTCCATTCGATGACATTACCTAAATGTGAGAAACAATGTGCTGCTTATTCTTAAAGAAAATAAGTTACCTGGTGTTCCAGACTGAGCTACAGACACAGCCTTTCTGAGTACAGGGACAATCTCTCGCACAGTCCGAACAGAGGCACAGAATTTGCAGAGTGGCTTTAATAGGGACAGCTGATCAATGTCCTGGAGAGCTCCACGTCCCTGAAAAAAAAAAATGAGTATCAGAGACTTAAAAAGCCCGAAAAGTACATTATCCACAAACCCCTCCGAGAAAAACTGCATTGGCTCCCAATCAAAGAATGTATTACCTTCAAAATCCGCACCCTGGTCCACAAAATTATCTACGGCGAAGTCCCAGGCTACAAGACACACCTCATAGATCTACCAACCAGAAACACACATCATCACGAACATACCTAAACCTCCACTACCCAAACTGCAAAGGACTCAAATACAAAGCAACCTACACATCCAGCTTCTTCTTCTACACAACTATGGAACACACTGCCAAAAGCTGTGAAAACAACCTACGACCATCTAAACTTCAGGAAATCACTAAATACCAATCTGTTCAAAAAGGCATACCCTACTGACCCAACATAAATGCCTACAATCTGCAACACAGCAAAACCAAAGCTCGTAATGGACACTATATAACCTCTCCTCTCTTTGATTCCCATTGTGCCTGAACCTTAATCGACCACATCACCATCATGTATTTGTTTCTTTACCAGACTTGGCGAATGCCTTTACGGTACTATGTAAGCCACATTGAGCCTGCAAATAGGTGTGAAAAGCGAAGATACTTACCTGTAGCAGGTATTCTCCGAGGACAGCAGGCTGATTGTTCTCACTGATGGGTCGGTGTCCATGGCGGCCCAGGAACGGAGAATTTTCCAAGTAAAATTACACAGAGCTTTGCAGGAGCTTCCGGCGCACGGGACACGCCCACCGCGCATGCGCGGCCATCTTCCCGCCCGCGAGTGAAGGTTCCCGCTCAGTTATATCAAAAAAGCAAGTAAATAAGAACACAACTCCAAAGGGGAGGAGGGCGAGTTGGTAAGAACAATCAGCCTGTTGTCCTCGGAGAATACCTGCTACAGGTAAGAATCTTCGCTTTCTCCGAGGACAAGCAGGCCGCTTGTTCTCACTGATGGGGTATCCCTAGCACCCAGGCTCACTCAAAACAACAAAGAAAGGTCAATTGAGCCTCGCAACGGCGAGGACATAACAAGGATTGACCTACAAACTAGAACAACTAACTGAGAGTGCAGCCTGGAACAGAATAAAAATGGGCCTAGGGGGGTGGAGTTGGATTCTAAACCCCAAACAGATTCTGCAGCACCAACTGCCCAAACCGACTGTTGCATCGGCTATCCTGCTGAAGGCAGTAGTGAGATGTGAATGTGTGGACTGATGACCACGTCGCAGCTTGGCATATCTCTTCAATAGTGGCTGACTTCAAGTGAGCCACTGACGCTGCCATGGCTCTAACACTATGAGCCATGACATGACCCTCAAGAGTCAGCCCAGCTTGGGCATAAGTAAAGGATATGCAATCTGCTAGCCAAGTGGATATGGTGCGTTTCCTGACGGCGACTCCCCTTCTGTTGGAATCAAAAGAAACAAACATTTGGGTGGACTGTCTGAAGGGTCTTGTCCGCTCCAGGTAAAAGGCCAATGCTCTCTTGCTGTTCAAGGGTGTGCAACTGACGTTCAGCAGGGCGGGTACGAGGGTGGGGAAAAAATGTTGGCAAGACAATTGACTGGTTCAAATGGAACTCCGACACCACCTTTGGCAAGAGTGCGGAGGACTACTCGATTGTGATGAAACTTGAGATAAGGAGCATGCACTACCAGGGCTTGAAGCTCACTGACCCTACGAGCTGAAGTAACAGCCACAAAGAAAATGACCTTCCAGGTCAAATACTTCAGATGGCAGGAATTCAGTGGCTCAAAAGGAGGCTTCATCAGCTGGGTGAGAATGACGTTGAGATCCCATGATACTGGTGGAGGTTTGACAGGGGGCTTTCACAAAAGCAAACCTCTCATGAAGCGAACAACTAAAGGCTGTCCAGAGATAGGCTTACCCTCTACACGTTGATGAAAAGCACTAATTGCACTAAGGTGAACTCTTACAGAGTTGGTCTTGAGACCAGACTCTGACAAGTGTAGAAGGTATTCAAGCAGGGTCTGTGTAGGACAAGAGCGAGGATCTAGGGCCTTGCTATCACACCAGACTGCATACCTCCTCCATTTGAAAAAGTAACACCTCTTCGTGGAATCTTTTCTAGAAGCAAGATTTGGAAGACACCCTCAGAAAGACCCAAGGAAGCAAATTCTACGCTCTCAACATCTAGGCCGTGAGAGCCAGAGACTGGAGGTTGGGATGCAGAAGCGCCCCCTCGTTCTCAGTGATGAGGGTTGGAAAACATTCCAATCTCCACAGTTCCTCGGAGGACAACTCCAGAAGAAGAGGGAACCAAATCTGACGTGGCCAGAAGGGTGCAATCAGAATCATGGTTCCGCAGTCTCGCTTGAGTTTCAGCAAAAAGTCTTCCCCACCAGAGGTATGGGAGGATACACATACAGAAGGCCTGTCCCCCAATGAAGGCGAAAGGCATCCAACGCTAGCCTGTCATGGGCCTGAAGTCTGGAACAGAATTGAGGGACCTTTTGATTGATCTGAGTGGCAAAAAGATCCACCGTGGGGGTGCACCACTCTCAGAAGATCTTGCGTACCACGTCCACGTTCAGTGACCACTCGTGAGGTTGCATAATCCTGCTCAACCTGTCAGCCAGACTGTTTACGCCTGCCAGATATGTGGCTTGGAGAACATGCCGTGACGGCAAGCCCAAAGCCACATCTGGATGGCTTCTTGACACAGAGGGCGAGATCCGGTGCCCCCCTGCTTGTTGATGTAGTACATCGCAATCTGATTGTCTGTCTGAAGTAGAATGATTTGGTTGGACAGCCGATCTCTGAAAGCCTTTAGAGCGTTCCAGACCGCTCGCAACTCCAGGAGGTTGATCTGAAAACCTGTTTCCTGAAGGGACCAAACACCCTGAGTGTGGAGCCCATCGACATGAGCTCCCCACACAAGGAGGGATGCATCCGTTGTCAGCACATTTTGTGGCTGAGGAATTTGGAAGGGACGTCCCAAGACCAAATTGGATCGAACTGTCCACCACTGAAGGGAATTGTGGAAATCGATGGACAGCTGGATTGCATCCTCTAGGTTCCCTGCAGCTTGATACAACTGGGAAGCTAGGGTCCATTGAGCTGATCTCATGTGACGGGGCGCCATGGGAGTCACATGAATCGTGGAGGCCATATGGCCCAGGAGCCTGAACATCTGCCGTGCTGTGATCTGTCGTGACGCTTTGGCCCTGGAAACTAGAGACAGAAGATGGTCTGCTCTGGCCCTGGGAAGATAGGCACAAGCTGTCTGTGAGTTCAACAGAGCTCCTATAAATTCCAGATTCTGGACAGGGGAGAGATGGGACTTGGGGTAATTTATGACAAACCCGAGTAGCTCCAGCAGTTGAATCGTTATCTGCATGGACTGTACAGCCCCTGCCTCTGAGGTGTTCTTTACCAGCCAATTGTTGAGATAAGGGAACACATGCACTCCCAGTCTGCGTAGCGACGCTGCAACCACTGCCAGGCACTTTGTAAAAACTCTGGGTGCAGACACCAGACCAAAAGGCAGCACACAATACTGGAAGTGCTGAGTGCCCAGACAAAATCGAAGATACTTCCTGTGAGCTGGATGTATTGGGATGTGTGTATAAGCGTCCTTCAAGTCCAGAGAGCATAGCCAATCTTTTGCCTGAATCATGGGAAGAAGGGTGCCCATGGAAATCATCCTGAACTTTTCTCGGACTAGGAATTTGTTCAGGGCCCTTAGGTCTAGGATGGGATGCATCCCCCCTGTTTTCTTTTGCACAAGGAAATACCTGGAAAAGAATCCCAACCCTTCTTGCCCTGGTGGAACGGGCTCGACCTCTTTGGCCACGAGAAGGGTGGAGATTTCCTCGGCAAATACCTGTCTGTGCTGAAAGCTGAAAGACTGAGCTCCCGGTAGGCAATTTGGAGGCTTGGATATCAAATTGAGGGAGTATCCTAACCGGACTATTTGAAGAACCCACCGATTGGAGGTTATGAGAGGCCACCTTTGGTGAAAAAATTTTAACCTCCCCCCGATCGGTAAGTCGTCCGGTACGGACACTTTTACAGCGGCTATGCTCAGCTGGAGCCAGTCAAAAGCCTGTCAAAAGCCCATCCCTTGCTTTTGCTGGGGAGGCTCAGGGGCCTGTCGTTGCGCACGCTGTTGACGAGAACAAGCGTGCTGGGGACGAGCCTGAACAGGTTGCCGAGGATTGTACCTACTATGACAAGGCTACATCCCAGAAGTATAGAATGAAGCAGCAGAACCCTAAACTACAAGTCCCAGAATGCATTGCAGGCAAGGAGCCAGGGGGTGAGATGGAAAACCCAGACTGGACTCCTAGCTACAATAAGGGAAGACAGAGGTGTAAGCTAGCAGGATGTGTAGATTGGCTGCCAATAGGGGGAAAGAGAGATAGGAAACCTTGTGTGCAGGAGCTCCTCATTAGTATAATGCTCAACTCAGCTGGCAGGGGTGTAAGGGAAGCTAATGAGAGGAGAATGATTGGTTGTGGTAGCAGAAGTCAGGGATTGGTTAGGCAGGTGGGAAGGAGTCCCAAGAGAGCAGCAGTGGAAAGCAGCAGGAGAGAGAAGCAGTTGCAGGCTGAGAACCCTTGGGCAAGAGAGGTCCCTAAAGTACTGAAGCAGGGTGAAATCCCTTGGGTGTGAGGAAGTCCCAAAAGTATTGAATCTAGCAGTAAAGCTGATGCAGGGTGACATCCCTTGGGTGTGAGGAGTCCCTAAAGTATTGAACTCTCCTGAAGGTAAAGAGGGTAGAAGGTGGAGACTGCTGCTGGGTGATTTAACTGTGATGATGAATTGAAAGAACTGCTTCTATTTGGATTTGAGCTACTGTTTATTGTGCACTGGATAAAGAGCCCAGACTGACGCTGACTGTAAGCCTATATTGAAACCTGGTATGTGCTGATAGCCTGCTGCTGAAAGGGCACTATTTGCCACACACTTTCAGGTGGTTTATATGTGCTTAAGATTAAAGGTGAATGCTGCTGTTGGAACCGTGTATCAGGTCTACTAGAAACAGCCTTAAAATTGAAGTTGCTGGTGGACCTTTGTTTTCTTGGCTGTACCAGGAGCCTGTGGCTAAAGGAGACTGTTCTATCCTTGGCACACCTAGAGGCTCCTGCTTACACTACGCTTATTATCCTTGGCACACCTAGAGGCTCCTGCTTACACTACGCTTATTATAAGCGTAGGGCGCATTCCTCCTTTCCTGGAAAAAACGTTTACCAGTTGAGGTAGAAGCAGAAGGTGCCCGGAGGGAGAGATTGGCCTTAGCAGTTTCCCGCTGGGTGATCTGATCGACCACCTGCTCGACCTTCTCACTAAAAAAGTTATCCCCCCAGCAAGGGATATTCGCAATCCGCTACTGGACTCGATTGTCCAGGTCAGAGGCACACAGCCACGAGAGTCTGCGCATCACTATACCCTGAGCAGCGATCCTGGATGTGACATCAAAAGAATCGTAAGCACCCCTGGTCAGGAATTTATGACACACCTTCTGCTGCCTGACCACCTCCTGAAAAGGCCTGGAGAGCTCCGGGGGAAGCTTATCAACCAAACCCGCCTGCTGCTCCACCGTGTTCCCCAAGTGAACGCTCATGTAGAGCTGGTACGACTGGATTTTGGCCGCAAGCATAGAGGCCTGATACACCTTCTTCCCAAAAAAGTCCAGAGTTCTAGGTTCTCGCCCCAGGGGCGCCGAGGCAAAATCTCTAGAACTCTTGGCTGTCTTGAGAGCGGAATCCACAACCACAGAGTCGTGAGGTAACTGCGAGTTCATCAACTCAGGTTCATCATGAATCCAATATTGGGACTCAGCTTTTTTGGGAATGGTGGGATTACTTAGTGGTTTCATCCAGTTCCGCATAAGTGTTTCCTTGATCACATTATGCAAAGGAACCGTGGATGACTCCTTAGGTGGCGAAGGATAGTCAAGGACCTCGAGCATCTCAGTCCTGGGCTCATCCTCAGATACCACCAGGAAGGGAATAGCCACAGACATTTCCCGGACAAATGAGGAGAAAGAAAAACTCTCCGGGGGAGAAAGCTTTCTTTCTGGAGAGGGAGTAGGACCAGAGAGAAGACCACAAGAGTCCTCAGAGGAGAAATACCTGAGATCCTCCTCCTCATCCCACGAGGCATCCTCATCGGTGTCGGACAGGAGTTCTTTGACTGCAGTCCGAAACCGGGCCCGTCTCGACACCGAGGAACCAAGTCCTCGAGGGCGATGTCGAGAGGTAGACTCCCATGCCAACGGCGATGAAACTTCCTCCATTGACGTCGACGGGGAATCCATCTGGGTGGCAGCCGACGCCGATGCCGCAAGCGGTACCGGCATAGACGACCTCCGCACCGGGACAGAGCCAGCTGCCAATTCCACGTGCGGTACGGGGGGCACAAGCACCCCCGGCACCAAAGCAGACTGCAGTAACCCTTCCAGGAGACCTGGAAGCAGGGCTCGGATGCACTAGTCTAGAGTCGCCATCGAGCAAGGCTGCAGGGTCGGTATGGGAGCCGGTGCCAGAACTGGTTGAGGCTGAGGAGGCGGTACCGGGCTGTCCGAAGACCGACGCGCCGACACCTCTTGAACGGAGGGTGAGCGGTCCCTCCCGGTGCCGGCGCTTCACGGGTGCCGAATTCCTCGGCGCCCCGGCACTCGGTACCGTGCTGAGACCGATGACAGTGCTTCTTCGCCTTCGCTCGATGCACGTCATGCGGACTCCTCGGTACTGACAAGGAGGACATGGAATCCACAAGCCTCCTCGGGGTCGGGTCCGAGTCTGGTCGGTCCCGGGGGCCCTGAACAGCAGGAGACTCCGAGACAGGTGGAGACCCACTCGGCGGCTCACTTCTTCCAATGTGTGATGGTCTCCGGACAGCCATTACCTGCACTCCTGAAGTTGATGCCATCCTCGGTGCCAACATCGACGCCGCCAACCTCAGTACCGATGTCGACGCCGAGGAACCAGTCGAAGCTCCAAAAAGACAGTCCTGAAGAGCTTTCCTCGACGCCTGTGTCCGCTTTTTCAAGCTAAGACACAACTTACAAACGTCTGGGCGATGGTCGGCCCCAAGGCACTAAAGGCACCACGCATGCGGGTCAGTACCTGAGATCGACCGCTGGCACAGATTACACTTTTTGAAGCCACTGGGAGTCCTCGATGACATGGACAGAAAAAAAATTGCAGTGGCGAAATCAAAAGGCTCAATTGTGCCAAAAAGAGGGGCACAAAAAATGAGAGCCGCGATGAAAGCGAAAGGAAACTTAAAATGGAGAAACTAAGGAAATAAGTTTTTTTTTTTTTTTTACTTGGAAACGAAAAGACAAAAGGCGAAATAAAATAAAAAAAAAAGAGAGCGTGAAACAGCACGAACATGCCAAAAGTCTCTCTCTGGGCCTGAGGGAGTGAGACCGACACACAGCCACTCTCCTCAGCGGAAAAAGAAAAACTGAGTGGGAACGTTCACACGCGGGCAGGAAGACAGCCACGCATGCACGGTGGGCGTGCCCCGCGCGCCGGAAGCTCCCGCAAAGCTCTGTTTAATTTTACTTAGAAAATTCTCCATTCCTGAGCCGCCGACCCATCAGTGAGAACAAGCAGCCTGCTTGTCCTCGGAGAAATGCGGGGTACAAATTTAACAAATAAATAAATAAAATACACCTTTCACCTAAGGCAGCAGGTTTCTTGACTATATTATCTTGAAAAGTGTGTCTCTCTCCCTTTTATTTTATGTACTTTTCTGCATCTGTAGTAGTGTAACCAGTTGCTTTGTCTGCATTTCCATGCAACAATGTGGTCATCTTCTCCTTCCTCATTTGAAACTATGAAAACCACCCCTTTCCCCCCAATTTCCTCTGCGACACACTCCTCTGCATTTTCATTCAAAGCAGTAAGGCAACCCTCAGTTCTGTCTCCTGAAGCAGTTTGATCCCTCTGCATCCACACTCACAGCACAACGATGTCTTCTCCTCCCTTTCCCATAGTAAGGTGGCCCACAACCTCTCATTCACACATAGTAATTTAATTTCATTCCCCTCTCTATTTATCTATTTGCCAGAATTAATATACCACCTTTCACACAAAAATAATGCATTAAAGTGGTTTACAATTTATTACAATGCCTGACTTAAAACAAAAAATAAAAACAAGAAACAAAAGGAAGGGATGTAAAACAGCACAACAATCTTTAATCGGCAGCCAACATAAAAATAAGAATAAAATAAAAGCAAAAAAACAAAACAAAAAAAAAAACCGAAGAAAAAAAAGCGGTGTGTCACACCAGGAATACAAACAGCAAAAAAGGGAAGGCCCCTCAAAACAGGTAATTTACCCAAAACTAGCCATGCTTTTTAAACCTCAAATAGAATTTTCCATCCTTAAATATAATGGTAAAGAATTTCAAAGAAACAGTGCCACAATAACAATACTGAAAGCAGTATTGCTAGAAGAACAATGCCAATATCTCTGATTAGAAGGAACCAATAAAAGATTAGCCTGTGATGATCAAAAATGTCTAGCAGGAATAAAGAATCAACACTGAGTAAAGATACAACAGTTTTCCAGAAATCATAGCCTGATGTGACAATACCAAAATTTTGTACTTAATTTTGGCAGTAACTGGCAACCAATGATGCTCTCTAAGCAAGGGAGTAAGTAACACGATCCCTTACTCCCACATAATACAATAATCTAACACTGGTATTCTCTATACATTGCAATCGATTCAATTGAACCTGAAGACAACCAGCCAATAACACATTGCAATAATCAATCCACCTTATAATTAAAGCATGCAATAAAAATATTCTTTGCCCTCTTATCCAAAACAGAAATCAGAGATCTAATCTTCCTCAAAAAGAAAAAAGTCTGAACAATCTTAGAAATACAAGCTGCAAAAGAAAGGCTAGAATCCCAAACCACCCTCCAATGAGGTAATCGTTTCACTAACCAAAATAGGTTGGTTCTGAATCTGAGGAACAAATGGCAAAACCTGACTATCAGAAATCCGCATTGCCTCACACTTCTTTGGATTCAAGAATAGCTTGTGATCTACAAGCCACTGATTTATCCAAGAAAGTTTATACACCAAATCAGATTGAAAATGAGGGTCCCAAATATTGCTGCAACCACCAAGGTAAAATTATGTCTTACCTGATAATTTTCTTTCCTTTAATATAGCAGATGAATCCAGGAACTAGTGGGTTAAGTCCGCCTACCAGCAAGTGGAGATAGAGATAAACAAACTAAAGGCAATAATGCCAGATGGCCAGCTCCTTCCTCAGTTAGTATGTCATTCGTAAGCGTTTGCCAAGGCCAAAAATATGAAACTAATAACAACCAGAAACCATCCTCACTATGAAAAACAGAGAACCAAATAAGAACTTCAATATAACTGCAACTTGATCCAGAAATCGGAATCCTTTCCATGTTCCCATATCTGTCTGAACTCTGCAAAAGAGAACCTGGAAGGAAAAAATAGCCACACCCCGCAGAAAATGAAAAAACCGTCGGCTGAACTAGGGAGGGATCCTGGATTCATCTGCTGTGTTAAAGAAAATTATCAGGTAAGACATAATTTTCCTTCCTTGTCACTTGCAGCAGATGAATCCAGGAACTAGTGGGATGTACCAAAGCATTCCTTAAGTAGGGTGGGAAGCCGATGCTCCCCACGCCAACATTTCCACCCCAAAACTCGCATCCTCCCGAGCAGACACATCTAGCCTGTAATGCTTTGCAAAAGTATGACGAGACGCCCACGTAGCTGCCCGACAAATCTCTTCCAGAGATAAGGCCGACGCCTCCACCCAAGAAGCCGCCTGTGCCCGAGTAGAATGCGCCTTCAGGGCCACTGGAGATGTCCGCCCTTGTAGCAGATACGCCACTCCAATGGCTTCCCTAATCCAGCGAGCAACGGAAGCCTTAGAAGTTGCCTCATCTCTTTACGATCCCGACAAGAGCACAAAGAGATGATCCGAGTGTCGAAACTCGTTAGAGATCTGCAAGTACCGAAACAAGGCTCTCCTCGCGTCCAGGAAACGTAGCGAGGCAAACTCCCCCAGATAATCTTCTCTTCGAAAAGACGGAAGATAAACCACCTGATTGACATGGAAAGCCGAAACCACTTTAAGTAGAAATGACGGCACCGTCCGGATCGACACTCCTGCTTCAGAAAACTGCAAAAAAGGATCTCTGCAAGACAAAGCCTGAATTTCAGAAATCCTCCTAGCCGAAGCAATGGCCACCAAAAACACTGTGTTAGATCCTTCTCAGAAACCTTATTCAACAGCTCAAACGGTGGAGCCTGGAGGGCTCGCAGTACCACATTCAAAAGCCACGCTGGGCACGGCTGCCGCAGAACAGGCCGAAGCCGAAGAGCCCCGCGTAGGAAACGGACCACATCAGAGTGAGCTGCTAAAGAGGAACCGTCCAGTTTTGCCCTAAAACAAGCTAGTGCGGCCACCTGCACTCGAAGGGAATTATATGCCAATCCCTTTTGAAGACCATGCTGAAGGAACTCCAGAATAACTGGAATGTCCGCCCGAAAAGGTGATTCAGCACGCAAAGCACACCAAGCCGATGAAAGCTTTCCAGACTCGCACATATGCTGCTGAAGTAGACTGCTTCCCTGCCCCTAAAAGAGTGGCAATGACTGGTCCTGAAAATCCCTTCTTCCTCAACTGCCGCCTCTCAATAGCTAGGCCATAAAACCAAAGCGGGAGGGATTTTCCATTTGAACTGGCCCTTGATGCAGCAGATCAAGAGTCACCGGAAGTCACAATGGTGGCTCTGAGAGTGCTCAAACGAGATCCGCATACCACGGCTGTCGGGGCCACTAGAACGACTGGCCCCTGATGCCGCCCTATGCGGCAAAGAACTCTCCCTATCAGAGGCCACGGAGGAAAAACATACAGTAGCTGCTGTTCCGGCCATGGCTGGAGAAGAGCGTCCAATCCTGCGGATCCTGGCTGCCGTTTGCGGCTGAAGAACTGGGGAACTTTGGCATTGCAAGCCATGGCCATGAGATCCATTACTGGTCTTCCCCAACGTTGACAGATCAGCCAAAAATCAGAGTCCGACAGCGTCCATTCCGCTGCGTCCAAAAGAGTCCGGCTGAGAAAATCCGCTTGAACATTGTATTGACCCGCAATATGCGCTGCCAACAGACTCTGAACATGCGCTTCCACCCATACTAGAAGACGAGACGCTTCCATTGAAAAGGGATGACTGCGAGTGCCCCCCTGCCGATTGATGTAGGCCACCATCGTGGTGTTGTCCACGAATACACAAACCGCCTGCCCCTGCAGAAGGTCCTGAAAACCCCGCAATGCGTTCACGACTGCTCGCAACTCCAGAAGATTTATCGGCCAAGTCGCTTCGAGAGGGGTCCACAATCCCTGGGCTACTCGATGAAGACAATGAGCTCCCCAGCCCGCAAGGCTGGCATCCGTCACAACTACCACCCAATTGGGAGATGCCAGAGAAACACCCTCCTGCAAATTGGCTGTCCGGAGACTGTCAATGGCCCGGCTCAACCAAGGAAGGCGTCGGTGATAATCCAGCGACGTCAGCGACCATCTGCTCAAAAGGAAATTCTGAAGAGGCCGCATGTGAGCCCTTGCCCATAGAATGACCTCCAAGGTCGCCGTCATGGAACCGAGGAGTTGAACATAGTCCCACACTCGGGGAGCGCAACGACTCAATAAGGTCCGTACCTGAGAAAGCAATTTGATCCTTCGCTCCTCGGGGAGAAACACCTTCCCCCGTTTTGTATCAAATTGCACTCCAAGATACTCCAGACTCTGAGTAGGAACCAGATGACTCTTGTCCATACTGACCACCCAACCTAAGGATTGCAACACCGCAATCACTCGGTCGGTGACCACTTGACTCTCCTCTGCTGTCGTCACCTGAATCAGCCAGTTGTCAAGATATGGATGCACTTGAATCCCTTCCTTCCGCAGGAACGCTGCCACCACCACCATGACCTTGGAAAAAGTGCGTGGGGCAGTGGCCATTCCGGATAGAAGGGCTCGAAACTGGAAGTGCTAACCCAGCACCACAAATCTGAGAAATCTCTGATGGGGCTGCCAAATGGGAATGTGCAGGTAAGCTTCCCTCAAATCGAGAGCCGTCAAAAACTCGCCTGGTTGAACAGCAGCAATCTGAGGAAAGGGGGCGTAGGAGGAGTAGGCTCTTGAACAACACTAGTAGGCGACGTAGGTTAGGAACAATCTCTTTATTTAAATATACGCTCGACTCAACACAGCCATGTTTCGGCGCTACAGACGCCTTCTTCAGGAGGAGTCTATGAAATAAAACCAAACAATGGTAATAAAACAAACATGCAAAACAAAAGTAAAATAAGTATAAAACGTTAAATGTGTGATGAACATAAATTACATATAAAATTTAAAATAAAATTTTTTTTAATAAAAAAATTTATATAAAAAAATGTATTGTAGAAATGCTAGTATATATATAAAAATACATACACGTAAAAATACATATACTCATACATATATAGTTTTCAAATATATAATACTTAAATTATTAAAAAATATTAGATTATATATAACATACAATAAAGGTGTTGTATATTACCAAAGAAGGATGATATCTAAAAACTAGCAGAAAAAACATTAAAAAAAAGTATAACAAAAAAAAACTCAAAATACAGTGAAATAAATAAAACACACTTAAAATCAATTAGAAAATAATATATGATATATATGATGTAACCATATAAGTCAAGTATCACAGATAAACTGACCTTGTGATATATAGATATACGAATATTAAGCTCAAAAAGAATGAAAGCAAGGCTTCTGCTACAATTGTAATCTATAGATAAAGCAGAAAACGCTCAGTTATTTATGGCAACATAGCAGGCATAAAGAATATGTTTCAGATATATGCATATACATCCCTTTATATATATATATATATATATATATATATATATATATATATATATAAAGGGATGTATATGCATATATCTGAAAATCAATGCATAAAAAGTTTAGTATCAAACAAAATCTGCGCACATCCTATCCACAAATACACCAATATTTCAAAAAAATATCTCAAGAAAAAATATATATAATATGCAATATATTGTATCAGGGCACAAATGTTGAAAAAAGCTAATTTGTAAAAATTAATGCATAATTTAGTAAGAACACAGGGCCTCCGTTATTCTGTGCTCAGAAAAGATATAAATATAATAAAATAAAAGAGTCTGTGATGCAAATACCCAAAATCTATTATTCTGGCCCACTATAGAAGAAACAGAGAAAGCCGACCACTGATCTGCTCTCCTCCCAAGTGGACCTGCGCCCCATCATTGGGAGGCTCAAGAAGGAGCCCCCTGACAAGAGGGGGGTCCAGCCGGACGCTTTCGTTGCGAAAGGAAGAACGCTGCCCAAAACGAGGACGCTGAAAGGCCGCATTGGACCGCCCCCAGGTGATACCGTCGCGTCTCTCTGAAACCTCAAGGCTCCCTGCCTGGAAGTAGACTTGGGTCTATCCTCCAGAAGACGCTGAGATTTGGAATCCCCCAAATCTTTAACAATCTTTTCTAAGTCTTCCTCAAAAAGCAATTTCCCTCGGAAAGGCAATTTAATGAGCCGTTGCTTAGAGGTCATATCCGCGTCCCAATGACAGAGTCACAGAAGACGCCGAGAGGAAACGGTCAAGGCCATGAGTTTGGCCGAAGCACGGACCAAATCATACAACGCATCCGCCAAGTACGCCAGATCAATATCCATCAGCGACATCTAAGGAGTTCCCGGCATATCAGACTCCTTAATCGAATCCATGACAGAATGTAGCCAACTGAGACAAGCTCTAGCCGCATAAGAACTACAAACAGAAGCTTGAAGTGTCAAAGCGGCCACCTCAAAGGCACGTTTTAAAGAGGCCTCTAGCCATCTGTCTTGCATATCCTTAAGTGCCACACCACCTTCCACTGGAAGAGTAGTCTTCTTAGTGACCGCCGTCACCAGGGCATCCACCCTAGGTAGAGCAAACTGCTCTAAACGGTCCGCTGAAACTGGATACAGCTTGGCCATAGCCCTGGCTACTTTCAGCCCCCATCCGCCCACTGGTTGTCTGGTACTAGCCATCTTGGGGTTGACCGCCTGAGAAGCCGCAACCTCAGGGTCCTCTATATTCAGGGCTTCCAGCGCCTGAGAGATAAAGGAGGACAACTCCTCCTTATGGAAAATCCTCACGGCGGACACCGCCCTCCACGTCCTCTACCCCCGTCTGCTCCGAGAGAGCCACCACGGAGGCAGCTGCAGGCGACTGTGTGCAGGACCCCTCCTCAGACCCCCAAAAAGCCTAGGCTTTTTAAGGGAGGAGAAATCCTCTGGGGAAAAACCCAAAATCTCTTGGTTACCCCCAGACCCCTGAGAGGATCAAAGGCCGAAGCTGTCGCAGCCAAGTGAGGGGGGGGGGGGGGGGGTAGGGCAAGGCCAATTTCCATAAAAACGCCTGATGGAGTAGCAAAATGAGTGGAGGAGTGGCCTAGTGGTTAGGGTGGTGAACTTTGGTCCTGGGGAACTGGGGAACTGAGTTCGATTCCCAGCACAGGCAGCTCCTTGTGACTCTGGGCAAGTCACTTAACCCTGCATTGCCCACCGCATTGAGCCTGCCATGAGTGGGAAAGCGCGGGGTACAAATGTAACTACAAAAAAAATAAATAAACTCTGGCGAAAACCCCTCCCCCGCAACGGAGGAGGTCGCAGCCATGGCACCTGCACCACTGCCCACAGCCCCCCCCCCCCCCCTTACCAGCGAAGAAGAAGCTTTGCCCAAAACCGCTACTGGAGCCGGCTCCGAGACCAATTGCAAAATGGCACGAGAATCGCCAGACTCCGGGTGGGAAAGCACGCTCTTGGGGGAGATGCCACCACTGCGTCGAGTCCCGCCAAATCAGCGCACTCCGCTGACAGTTGAGCCGAAGAAAAAAATTCTCCGACTCCACTTCGAGGCAGGCTCAGATAAGCAGGCAACAGAAAACAGGACTCGGACAGCAGTAACACAAACCTGCTCTCAGCCAAAACACACTACCCTTGCTTCTCTGTTTCTCTTTTAAATAAATTCTATGGTTCTCTTTTTTTTTTTTTTTTTTAGTGAGGAGGTAGAAACAAACAGGGAAGGAAAGGAACAGCAAAAGCCTGTTCAGAGGGAATTTGAGGTGCAGCAGGGACCCAGCAACTGAGAATGCTGCCAAAGGGGACACCACCAGTCCGCCACCCCTGGTTCAAACTGGCCACCGGCCCAGGAGCATCCTCGGAGGCCTTGGGCCCAAGGAGCTAGAGAAAAGCCGTCCACCACCTACTGAGATAGAGACATACTAACTGAGGAAGGAGCTGGCCGTCTGGCATCACTGCCTTTAGTCTGTTTATCTCTATCTCTACCTGCTGGTAGGCGGACTTAACCCACTAGTTCCTGGATTCATCTGCTGCAAGTGACAAGGAACTGAATATTGTCTGCATAAAAACGAACACTGAAACCCAAATCCTGAATTAAAAAAGCTTAGGGGCAACTCAGAACTACTGCCAGCCCAACACAGGTGCCGGCAGTAGTTTCATCCCCAGCGCGTCCCATTTCTGGAAGTAGCGGAAATATTTAAAAACTATTTCCGCAGAGGGGGTTACCCAATGCCCGGTTACCATCGAGTTAATGTGGGAACCCTTACCACCACCTCGATGGGTAGCGGTAAGTGCTCCCCCCTCCAGAACTTACAGCACGACCATTTCTTTTTTTTTGCCCTTTTTACCCGCTGTGGTAAAAAGGGCCATGGAACACGGCAAAAATGGCTGCTGTCACTAGCACAGGGCCCCATTTACTGCAGTTTAGTAAGAGGGCCCTTATGGGAGCCAAGAAAAACATTAAATAAAATAGGGGCTAGCCCAAAGCCTTGTGGGCACACCAAATACATAAGACCAATTTATCAAGCTGTGATCATTAATGACCACCCAAAATTAACGTTTCAAAAATACGATCTAAAACAATTAGGAGCTAGCCCCGAAAGCCCTGTCTATTCTTGCCTATTCAACAACATACGGAGGAATATTTTCAAAGCACTTAGATTTACAAAGTTACTTTCTAAGTCTAAGTGCTTTGAAAATGAGACCCAAGGTCTATTACATCAAAGCCTACTGTTAGGTCTAGTTGAATAATCAATCTCTCTCTACAACTATTCTTGTGAGTCAATACTTTATCCAAGTTTAACCTGTAGGGATTCTGTACTATGTCTGACCCTAAACTGTCTGGCATGATAAACATTAGTACTTTCCCAGAATGGTCTCGCAATATATTAATGTGACTTCCCTTATTCTTCCTCCTATATAAGAGCATACTTGCCCAGGGCCGGTTTTAGGCCCCTCCCCCACTAAAAGCCATAATTTATCAGAATTTAAAAGGAGGTTTGGAGCTCTAGGAACCCCACCTCACTTCATACCTTGATGTGCATCCAGCACGTTTCAGTAGAGAGTGACAGACAGCGGCAGCGATTTTCATATTCCGTCAGCTGCCGAGCCCAGAGCTTCCTCGCTGCTGCATCCCCCCTTAAGGACGCAGTAAGTGACATCAAAAGACGGCGGGATGTAGCAGCAAGGAAGCTCTGGGCTCTGCAATTGACGGGATATGAAAATCGCTGCCGCTGTCTGCAGCTCTCTACTGAAACGTGGATGCACATTAAAGGTACAGAGCAGGGAGGTGTTCCAAGACAGGAGGACAGATGTGCCAGAAATGCTGGGCCCCTGGGAGAGCGGGACCCTGTGCAACCGCCCCTGCCTAAGACCGGCACTGTACTTGCCATAGAATGAACCCCCTCCTCAGTTGCAGTAGTGAGAAACTCCCATCATTGAAGCAGTTCCAACTCCCTCTTCCCCCTTATCAGATTTATTCCCCTGCTCTCTTCCCCCTTATCAGATTTATTCCCCTGCTCTCTCTTCCCCCTTATCAGATTTATTCCCCTGCTCTCTCTCTTCCTCCTTATCAGATTTATTCCCCTGCTCTCTCTCTTCCTCCTTATCAGATTTATTCCCCTGCTCTCTCTCTTCCCCCTTATCAGATTTATTCCCCTGCTCTCTCTTCCCCCTTATCAGATTTATTCCCCTGCTCTCTCTTCCCCCTTATCAGATTTATTCCCCTGCTCTCTATCTGTAGCAGTACGATCTGCTCCCTCACTCACCTGAAAAGCAACTGCTTGTCCTGGGATTTGTATGGAGTGTTGCCACGATTTGGGTTTCTGCCAGGTACTTGTGACCTGGCTTGGCCAGTATTTGGAAAACAAGATACCGGGCTAGATGAACCATTGGTCTGACCCAGTATGGCTACTCTTATGTTCTTATGGCTCACCTCTTCTCCCTCCCATGCAGAAATGTGATCAACCCCGTTTCCCGTACATGTAACAGTATTGCTCCCTTATTCCTCACCTACAGTAATCTCTCTCCATCACATGCAGCAGTGTGACCTCTTCCCTCTTACTCACCACCATAGCATAGCATTCACTTTTCTTTCATACTTGGATCTTATTTTACTTTTTGCAATTTGTTGCATATTGCTACCTTATGCTTTGGATTTCTTTTGTTGTATTGATTAAGCTTTTATAAATCTACTGGTTTTGTATTACCTGCCTAGCTCCCATGATGATGGTTATAATATAAAACTAATCTAACCTTCTGGCTTCCCTCCTCTCATATGAAGAATTAAGTCCCCCCCCTCATTTGCACATTAATAGCAATATGGCCCCCTTCTCTCCCCCACTTGCAGCAATGTTACCCCCAAAGCCCTTATTTCATTACCTTACAAGCAGCAAAATAATCCCCTCCCTCTACCTCACTGTAGTAATATGAATACCTTTTACCAGCAGCAGTGTGACCTTATCTCCCCACCCCTTCATCTACAGAACTATGACCCTTTTGCCTCTTCCCCAGGAATGTGATCACCATGCTCACATCAATCAATGTGATCCCTTACCTTCCCTCCCCTTTTTCATTTGCAGCAATCTGACCCCTTATTTCACTCATTCACAGTAGTGTGGCTTAATTCTGTTCCTTAATTTAGCAGTACAATAAAATTCTACTCTGTAATCTATTGCAGTGACAAACTCCCTTGCCTCTGTCACCTGCAGCTATGCTGCTCAATTCCCCTTCTTTCTCTCACCTGTAGAAGGGTAGCACTTGATCCTCCAATCAGTAGTACTGGAGACTCAGCCATCTGTGCATTCTTTATCGCTGTCACAGTATTTGTTAACCCAGGTCCAGCTGTTACTGCAGCCACTCCTATGGTACCTGAGAAATAAAGCAGTATTGGAGATAACTTTACATGGGAGTTCGGCACAATTTTCAGTAGCCTAAATATACAAAAAAAAAAACCCCACTCCAAAAACCCCTTGTTTCCGTGGGTATATTTATGCATCATATATAAGATGCGTAAATATACCCGCGGAAACAAGGGGTTTTTGGAGTGGGGGGGGGGGTGGTAGTGTAGGGGGAACAATCTTAAGGATTTATGAATATAAATATTTTCATAAATGCATGCAAATAAGTATTATTCTGCGTGGAGGAGTGGCCTAGTGGTTAGGGTGGTGGACTTTGGTCCTGGGGAACTGAGGAACTGAGTTCGATTCCCACTTCAGGCACAGGCAGCTCCTTGTGACTCTGGGCAAGTCACTTAACCCTCCATTGCCCCAGGTACAAATAAGTACCTGTATACAATATGTAAGCCGCATTGAGCCTGCCATGAGTGGGAAAGCGTGGGGTACAAATGTAACAAAAATAAAATAAAAAAAAATTTTAAGGGTAAAATTCTGAATATACAGTATATTTAGCTATATAGCAATGTGATTTTCAACATCAAATTTGTGAATGTGTTTTATGTTTGCATACCAGATTAGTTTCATGTGTCTTCTTGATTAAGCACCTAAGTACATAAGTAATGCCACACTGGGAAAGACCAAGGGTCCATCGAGCCCAGCATCCTGTCCACGACAGCTGCCAATCCAGGCCAAGGGCACCTGGCAAGCTTCCCAAACATACAAACATTCTATACATGTTATTCCTGGAATTGGGCCTCTTTTACAAAGCCACGCTACTGATTCTCAGTGTGGCAGATGAGTGGAAGCCCATTCAATTTCTATTGGCTTCCTTTCATTTGCTGTGTGGGAATCACTAGCGCAGCTTTGCAAAAGAAGCCCCTTGTGCCTTGCTTGTGTACTTAACAGAGAAATTTTCTAAAACTAATTTACCTGGGTAAGAAAATTTTTTTAATTGCTTACACGTAAAGTGGTTAAAAGTACATAGAAACATGACGGCCTATAAGGGCTAAATGGACAATCCAGTCTGCCCTTCCTCAGTACCCACTAATTCCTCCTTTTCCTAAGGGATCCCACGTGCCTGCCCCACGCTTTCTCCACGACATCCACCAGGAGGCCATTCCACGCATCCTATCACCCTTTCCTTGAAAGAGTATTGTCTTAGATTCCTCAAGCCTATTTCCTCTTAACTTCATCCTATGCCCTCTCATTCCAGAGCTTTCCTTCATTTGAAAAGGATCCTGTACATTAATCTCACTGAGGAATTTAAATGTCTCATATCTCCTCTCTCCTGGGCCTATCACTATATGTTTTATGACTGAGACTGCTTACCAATTTGGTAGCCGCCCTCTGGACCGACTCCATCCTGTTTATATCTTTACGTAGGTGCGGTCTCCAGAACTGCACACCATACTCTAAATGGGGCCTCACCAGAGACTTATACGGGGCACTATCACCTCTTTTTTCCTACTGGTCATCCCTCTCCTTATGCACCCAAGCATCCTCCTGGCTTTGACCGTCGCCTTTTCTATCTGTTTGGCCACCTTAAGGTTATCAGACACAATCACTCCCAAGTCCTGCTCTTTTTTCGTTCACAGAAGCACTTCATCCCCTATATTGTATCATGCCCTTGGATTCTTGTAACCCAAGGACATGACCCTGCATTTCTTTTTCTTTAAACTGTTATTTTTATTGACAGGAGAGATGCAAGAATAACAGGAAACAGGCAACGAGAGCCACAGTTCTTATCCAAACAGTACAAATATAATAATAAAATGTGAAACAATAAGATGAAGACCAACTCGTACAAATACCAAGCCATCGTTGCCAAAGTGTTACAATCATGTCAAACTCTCCCCCCTCTTTTTTCCTTTTTGACAATGAAGCGGCTTATAAAACCCCACCCTTATGCCCTTCCCTTCCTCCCCACCTCCCTTCCCCTGAGGCTGAACTGCAACTCCTGTCAGTAAAGCCACACCTTATTTATTAGCTAGCTACGACAAGCATTCATGGCATTTCTGCCAAATGCTAACATAGGCTTGGACATGCTTTCAAGAAGGATCCGAAGACCCCTCCCTCTCCCATGTACCCATTTGTAACATACTTGCATGCCACTTAGCGAGGGGGGGGGGGGAAGAGTCCTGTCCACCCAATGCTGCAGGATAACTTTCCTAGCCAGCACCAAAGCCAGTAGAATGAACTGCATTTCGGAGAGGTCCTGTGCCGTGAGGTCTAAATCTGACCCCATGAGCAGGATCCCGTAGGACCATTCCAACGAGGAAATGAGAACCTCCTCCAAGACAGCCAGGACTCCCCGCCAAAAATCCTGTAAGAGAGGACATTCTAAAAAGTGATACACCAGGGTACCCCTCCTGCATTTACATTTGTCACAATCCTCAGAGTCCCATAGACCCTACTCATACTCCTTACCCCTACTCCTAGTGAGATACACATTATGTGTTTGAACTTCGTGGGTTAAATAAATGTTAAATAGTAGTAGTAGTAGTAGTATTATGTAAGATTTTAAGTTGAATTTCATGAAGTCCTACGTCTGGAGTGATTTTAAACGCTAGTAGGAAACAGCGCGAAAGTTCCTGCACCGTTACCTCCACCCCCAACATCGCACCCCATTGTCTCGTGAGCTGCACAAAGAGAGGGGAAGGACGCCGCGCCTTTCCCATACGGTACCATTTGGAAAGTCTGTGTTCACTGGTCATCTGCATGAAGGCCTGTCCAACGCTGTGAAAAAGGGGGGGGGGCTTCTGATCAGGGCCCCTCAATGCATGGATATAATGTCTAATTTGCATACAGGAAAAGGAGGAATTCTGAGGAAGGTGCCAGAAATCCCAGCACTGTGCGAAGGCTGGACACCGACCACCATCCACCTCTGACAACTGCCCTATATAACGACACCCCTGCCATGACCATGATACAAAATGCGACCTACCCTGACCTGCAGGAAAGTTCGGATTGTCTCAAATTTCCAAAAAAGGGGATGGTCCCACTGCTCCCCCCAAGTGGGCCCTCCACCACTCCCAGGCCAACTTAACTAGGTCACAGGAGTGGGGACAGTTTGATTTGTGTCCCCCTAGAATGGAGAGCATTAGAAACTGAAAAAGGGGAGAAGCCTATCTCCCAGACGCTCGAGGGGGCAAATGCAAACTGCCCAGTGTGTAGTTCATGGATCCAGCGTAGGATCACTGCAACATTATAGAATCTGAGATCGGGTAAATTAACTCCCCCTTCCCACCGTCTCAAGTCAGTTTATTATATCCAATTCGAGCATGGTGCACCCCCCACATAAATGAAGAGATTATCCCACTGTACATTTTTTCATCCTTACTTTTAACCCAAAGTGGCATCATTTGGAGGGGGTACAAAACCTTAGGCAGTTTTAACTAATGCCACCCTTCCCAGAAACAAAATAGGAAAATCTTTCCAACGGCGACAAATATGACGTATGGCCTCTAGTTTCTCCCAAACGTTCTTCCTAGACATGATAATTTGGTCCAAGTGTAGAAAAATGCCTAAATATTTCAAAGGGCCTGAGGTCTAAGCTAAGGGGAAATCAGATAAGCACTTACATGCACAGTTGGTAGAAAGCGCCATTGCCTCTGACTTTTCAGAGTTAATCTTAGTCCAGAGAAGGCCCCAAACTTCTGAATAAGATCAATACGCACAGGGATCCCCCCCAGATGCCTGGCCCAAGAATATTAGCATGTCATCCGCTAATAGGTTAATTTTATGCTCTTGGGCTCACAAGACCGTTGAATCTTACTAGCCAGAGACTCAAGGGATAGAACAAATAACATGGGGGATTGAGGGCACCCCTGTCTTGTTCCCCGCTCCAGCGCAAAAGAATCAGTTAAGTCTCCGTTGACAAGAATTTGTGCCATGGGTGTGCTGTATAAGGCTCTTACCTGTTAAAAACTCCCCAAAGATGCCAAACTGCGGTAGAACCCAAAAAAGATGATCCCATAGAATTTTATCGAAAGCTTTCTCCGCATCTAGGCTCACAATATCATCTCCAGGTTTGCACAAGATATGCACAAAAGGGTTCTCCGAGCCATTTTCCTGTCACAGTAGCAGCTAACAGTTATTTATAATGAGCTAATTAGTATTATAATGTACATGCAGGGCTGATGCACAGCCGTTTTCTGACCCCATGCACTGTGGAAAACCTAACGGGAGGTCTGCACCTCTCGTTGGGGCTGCTGTGAGCGGGACCCATGCAGAGGAGGATGCCCATTGTAAAAATTGGAAGAAAAAATAAACGTCCAAGTGCTCGTCAGGGATGTTCTTTCAAGTGCCTAACACTTGGACGTCCTTGATGAGCACTTGGATGTTTTTTTTTCCTTCCGATTTTGTGCTGGGCATCCTTCTCTTGGACGTGTTTTTCTTACGACTAAGGTGCCCGAAATGACCACCGCCGGAGAGAATCGGGGATCGGGACGTGCAAGGACGTCCAAATCAAAACTGTCACTTACTGCCCTTAACTCAATATTCACAGAGCTGCACATCCCAGCTCTGCACCATGATTTGGCTCTCTACAAACTTGAGCAACACAATGCTGGACGTTTGAGAAGTCTTGGGGTTCACTTTCAAGTCCAGTGAGACTTCATAAACTTCCTGCATGATGTGGCTCAAGTTTATAGAGAGCTGAAACACACTGCAGAGCTGGGAGACTTTGTTTGTGAGGCAGCTCTGATAAAGAAGAAAAAGAAAAAAAGAATTTAGGGTATGAAATCCCACACGCCAGACTGCAACCTGGTACCTGGGATTTGTAGAGCCCTGATACAACCCCCATGCACTTTTGCTGAGAGTGTTCCAAGTGTATAATATGCTTAACAGGTGGAAAATGCTTTTTAAAATTACACCCATTATATGAAGACAGCCCTGGAGGCAGGAAATGCAAATCACATGCATTGTTTGTGGTTTGAAAACTATGACATTTTACATGGAAACATTTCACATAGAGAAAGATGGTGTACATTTATTCAGGTATGTTTTCCACAGTTTTCAAAAGAAAAATTTGTACTTTTATTCTGGGAACTAGTGCAAAGTTCGCAGGTAGAAGTGCTCACAGACTTTGCACAAAAAATTCCAGTAACCTATGGAACGCTGTAAGTCTAAGTGCATTGAGAATGAGCCCCATAGTAACACAGTAGATGACGACAAAGACCTATACAGTCCATCAAATCTGTCCAAGATAAACTCATTGCATAACGTATGATGTGATAATACATATGTATATACTTGAACTTGATATGTCCTAGCCATTTTCAGGGCACAGACTGCAGAAGTCTTAAGTACCTGAATATATGTAAACCACTTTGAATGTAGTTGCAAAAACCTCAGAAAGGCGATATATCAAGTCCCTTTCCCAGAACTGACTAAGCTTGTTTAGTTCCATGCCTTCTATACAGGATTCCTTTGTGTTTATCCCATGCATTTTCATCTCCACCACCTCCCACAGGAGGGCATTCCATGTATCTATGGAAATTCAGGATCCCTTGTGCAATCAGATCAAGGAATTCTTCCACAGATGATGTGGAAGGTGCTCAGTATACCATGAACAGCAAAACTGGTCTCCTCTCCTCTAGCTGGATTATAGTTTACTAGTAAAAAAGGCCCGTTTCAATCAGAAATGAAACGGGCGTTAGCAAGGTTTTCCTCGGAGTATATGTTTGAGAGAGAGAGAGTGTGTGTGAGAGATGGAGTGTGTGTGTCAGAGAAAGAGAGAGAGACAGAGTGAGTGAGTGTGTGTGTGTGTGTGTGTGAGTGTGTGTGTGTGACAGAGTTGGAGTATGATAGACAGAATGTCAGAGAGAGTGTAGCAGAGTTTAAAAAGGGGTTGGACGGTTTCCTAAAGGACAAGTCCATAAACCGCTACTAAATGGACTTGGGAAAAATCCACAATTCCAGGAATAACACGTATAGAATGTTTGTACGTTTGGGAAGCTTGCCAGGTGCCCTTGGCCTGGATTGGCCGCTGTCGTGGACAGGATGCTGGGCTCAATGGACCCATGGTCTTTTCCCAGTATGGCATTACTTATGTACTTATGAGAGAGAGTGAGTGAGTGTTTGCCCCACCCCGTCTCTCTTAGGGCCCGCCCCCACCCCCCTCTCTCTCTCAGGGCCCTCCTCCTCCCCCCTTTATGGTCTGCGGACCCCCTTCCGCCCCCACCTCTCTGGTCTCAGGACCCCCCTTCCCTGCCCCCCCTCTCCAGTCATCCATGTCCAGCGACCCTCCTCTCCCCCTGCCCCCCATGCAGCCACCCATGTACTGCGACCCTCCTCTCCCCCTGCCCCTTCTACAGCCACCCAAGTCCAACGACCCTGCTCTTTCACCTGCCCCCCTCCAGCCACCCAGGTTGTCACCCCAATCCTCTCGCACCCGCTAAGTGGAGTGCCGTCCATCTTGGCAGAGCCGGCGCTCTGGAAGCCGCCCTGATCCTCTGTGCCCCGCGAAGTGGAGCGCCGGCCATCTTGAGCCGGCGCTCCAGAAGCCGCCCCGATCTTCTCTTTCTGACCACAAGATTCCTCGCAGCCGGGCTCCTCCTCCTCAGACAGGCCAGCCAACTGGAGGCTCCCCTTGCCAGCTGGCTGCTGGAGCCCTCACCCCACCTCCTTCTCTGCATAACGGCAACGGTGACGTCAGCCTGACTTTGGAGCCTAGCTCAGCAACTCCGAAGGAGGCATGGACACAGGCAGCTACTTTAGAACGTTGGAGGTGAGAATTATTATATAGGATTAATCTTAGAGTGGAGGAGTAGCCTAGTGGTTAGTGCAGCAGGCTTTTTCCTGGGGAACTGGGTTCAATTCCCACTGCAGCTCCTCATGACTCTGAGAAAGTCCCTTAACCCTCCATTGCCCAAGGTACATATAAATACCATAATGTAAACCGCTTTGAATGTAGTTGCAAAAATCACAGAAAGGCAGTATATCAAGTCCCATTCCCTTTCCCTCTTCCAGAAATTTGCACACTTTATGGCTTCTTGACTTCCTGGACCTTGGAAATATTCGAGCACACTGACAAAGGAGTGAGTCCTTTTGGGCTGAATTTGGACTGAAATAGTAACAGCCTCTTCGTCTAGTAGTCTTTGGTGAGTAGAGTATGTCAAGTATTGATATGATTACTGGTAAGGGGCAATATGGTCCTCTATTGAGTTTAAGGAATTGTAGACAATCCAATCCTGGTCCAAACTTCATGTTTTAACTATGTACCATCTATTAGACCTATCCAGAGACCTACTCAGTCACCCTGCGTATTGGTCTTCTTAATGCTTTATCAGTCAGGAGTAAAACCATGTTTAATTTATAACTTAGTACATCAAATTGTCCTTGCAATATTATACACATAACCAAAACATGGTTAGTTAATTCTGATACTGTTATGGTGAAACAAAAAGTTGCCCTCCGACCCCTGGTAGCCTATTGGCTGTATATCATGCTGTTTTTGTCTTTTACTGAAATTGCCTACTATTACAGGCAATATCTGCTGATATTTTAGTCCTGTCTTTTTGTGCTGTATATTGTCCTCCGAGACTTATAATCTTATTCCTTTTCTTTAGTTGAGTCTATTTTGTCTCTTTCTTTTAATTTAGATAATTAAGCGACTTTAATTTTACATTTGACTTGCTCTCCTCTTTCTACCATTGATAATTTCTGTAGCTACACACACAGTAGGTCACGTATTGGATATGATTTTTTTTTGCCAAAGGAATTAAAAAGAGAGGACTGCCCCCCCAACCTGTGGTTGTACCACTGACCTGGCCAAATCATATACTAATTTGGATTATTTGAGTGCACAATATCACCACATTCTCTAAAGACTATTCATCAGTTCAATCAGAGACCACACACACTGACATTTAGCTATTATCATTGTCTGTTGATGATGCATTAGCACCTTGGAAAGGGACTTTACTTGAGAGTCTGGATCAGATTGCTCCAATGAGAACCTTGAGTTCCTTGCAGAACTGAAGCAATGAAAAAAAAAATCTTTCCTTCAGGAATTTAGGCAATCTGAAAGGGTCTGGAGAAAGCTATTTGAGTGACCACCTGGAATCCTACAACTTCCACCAATGTCAATAACCCTCTCCTCAAGTCACTTCACTGGCTCCCTATCCATTTCCGCATACAGTTCCAACTCCTCTTACTGACTTACAAGTGCATTCTTGAATATAAACAAACGTTTATTTCGTTAAAAATGTATCCCAGCTTACAAAAAACATATGTAATAGAGGTTGTTGCAGACAGAGCAGGCATTCACAGAGCACATGACAAAGGCAGGGAAGAAGGGGGGAGGAGAGGAACAGAAGTTAGATTGGAGACATCACGGTGTGACCTACACAAATAGGATGAAAGCTGATGTGGAGGACCATGATTGGGAGGAGTGGCCTTGTGGTTAGGGTGGTGGACTTTGGTCCTGGGGAACTGAGGAACTGAGTTCGATTCCCACTTCAGGCACAGACAGCTCCTTGTGACTCTGGGCAAGTCACTTAACCCTCCATTGCCCCATGTAAGCCGCATTGAGCCTGCCATGAGTGGGAAAGCGCGGGGTACAAATGTAACAAAAAAAAAAAATATATATATATCCCCAGCGAAGAGCAGGAGAAGGAGCAAGAGAGTACGAAGAAGAGTAGGAGAGGCATGACGACAGCGACAAGGGCGAGATATACTCAGGTAGAATGGAGATGGTTGAAAGGTTGAGAGCTGAGAAGAAGGGAGAAGACAAAAGAGATGGTGAGGTGATGAAAGCAGAAAGTGAGCAATGTGTTCCTTCTGTATATAGTGGTTTCAGATGGAGAAAGATTAGGAAGGGACAGTACCAAGAACAGAAAAGTGTACTGGAGACATAAGTAGTAACTGGGAGAAAATATAAAGTGTATAGAGAAAATACTTCGGCGCGGGACCTCCTCCCTTTTCTATCCAAGATACTTCAACGTGTTGTTCACTGCCGTTGTCTTGACTTTCTTTCATCTCAAACTACTCTTAATCCACTTCAATCTGGCTTTTGCCCTCTTCATTCCACTGAAACAGCACTTGCTAAAGTTTCTAATGACCTGTTCCTGGCCAGATCCAAAGGTCTCATTCTATCATCATCCTTCTCGATCTATCTGCTGCTTTTGACACTGTTGATCACCACCTACTCCTTGATACGCTGTCCTCACTTGGATTTCAGGGCTCTGCTTTTTCCTGGTTTTCTTCTTATCTCTCCCATCGTACTTTGTGTATACGCTGTTGCATCCTCCTCCACTTCTAGCCCACTATTAGTTGGTGTAACAGGGATCTGTCCTGGGACCTCTTCTTTTCTCCATCTATACCTCTTCCCTTGGCACTCTGATCTCATCCCATGGTTTTCAGAATCACCTTTATGCTCCACATCAGAAATTTCAGCAGGCATCCAGGCCAAAGTATCAGGCTGCCTGGATGTCTCACCGCCATCTGAAACTAAACATGACCAAGACTGAGCTTATCATCTTTCCCCCTAAACCAACCTCTCTTCCCCCATTCTCTATCTCTGCGGATAACACTCTCATCCTCCCTATTTCATCAGCTCGTAACCTTGGGGTCACCTTCGACGCCTCTCTTTCCTTCTCTGCACATATTCAACAGACTACTAAAACCTGTCGTTTCTTTCTCTATAATCACCAAAATTCATCCTTTCCTTTCTGAGCGCAACACCAGAACCCTTTATCCACACTCTCACCACCTCTCACTAAGACTATTGCAACTTATTTATTTATTTGTACTTGCTCTCACTTTTTCAGTAGTAGCTCTAGGTGAGTTACATTCGGGTACAATGGATATTTCTCTGTCCCTGGAGGGCTCACAACCTAAATTTGTACCCAAGGCAATGGAGGGTTAAGTGACTTGCCCAAGATCACAAGGAGCAGCGGTGGGATTAAAACCGACCACCTCTGGATGTCAAGACTGGTGCTCTAACCAATAGGCCACTCCTCCACTCCACTTGCTTCTCACAGGTCTCCCTCTAAGCTATCTCTCTCCCCTTCAATCTGTTCAAACTTCTGCTGCACAACTTATATTCCCCCAGTGTCAATATGGTCATATTAGCCCTCACCTCAAGTCACTTCACTGGCTCCCTATCTGTTTCCGCATACAGTTCAAACTCCTCTTATTGACTTACAAGTGCATTCACTCTGAAGCTCCTCAGTACCTCTCCACTCTTATCTCTCCCTACACTCCTCTCCGGGAACTCCGTTCACTGGGTAAATCTCTCATATCTACATCCTTTCCTCCACTGCTAACTCCAGACTCTGTTCCTTTTATCTTGCTGCACCATATACCAGGAATAGACTTCCTGAGCCAGTACGTCAAGCTTCACCTCTGGTCATCTTCAAGTCTAGGCTAAAAGCCCACCTTTTTGATGCTGCTTTTAACTCCTATCCCTTACTCACTTGTTTAGTACCCATGTTTTATCATTCCCACCTTAGTAATTCCCTTATACCTTATTTGTTCTGTTTGTCTGTCCTAATTAGATTGCTGTGTCAAGCAGAGACCGTCTCTTCATGTTCAGAGTACAGCGCAGCGTATGTCTAGTAGTGCTATAGGAATGATTAGTAGTAGTATAGTAGTAGGTTCCTGAAGACAGGGGGGATGGGCTTGGGGTATCTGGAACCATTAAAAAAGTCAATCTTGTGGCAAATACCAAGTCTGAAGTGGTATCCAATTTTTATTAAAATTGAGAACTCAGGAACCTCCTGTCATCTGTTCCTATCTTCTGGAAAATGGTATGCATATATTGAACCATATATATAACCTGCAATGTCTGCAGACAGCATTGCACTTAAGTGGTTGGGGTCTTTACCAAGAGGCATATTGGAAACCGCCTTTTAAATCGTTGACTCAAATACCACTGAAGAAAAGGACACTGGACCTTATTAAAACCAGGTACAGGCTGATTTTTCCATCTTTTGTGATACCGGATGAATGTTTAGTGGAGTGTCACATATGAAGCTGCTGCTCTTGTAAGAGGCCATGGATCAGTATAGTTACAGGGGCTTTAGGCAAAAGCATGGATTAATGAAGCAAAGCCAATCTATTACATTTCTTTGAGGGAGTGAACAAACATGCGGATAAAGATGAGCCGGTCAATATTGTGTTACCTGTATTTTCAAAAGGCGTTTGAGAAAGTACCTCAAGAAAGACTCCAGAGGAAATTAGAGAGTCATGGGATAGGAGGCAGTGTCCTATTGTGGATTAAAAACTGGTTAGAAGATAGAAAACAGTATTCTCAATGGAGAAGGGTAGGTCCCAGGGGTCTGTGCTGGGACCACTGCCTTTTAACATATTTACAAATGATCTAGAGATGGAATTAACTAGTGAGGTAATTAAATTTGCTGATGACACAAAGTTATTCCAAGGTGTTAAATCGCAAGAGGATTGTGAAAAATTATAAAAGGACCTTACGAGACTGGGAATCTAAATGGCAGATGACATTTAATGTGAGCAAGTGCAAAGTGATGCATGTGGGAAAGAGGAATCCAAATTACAGCTACGTAATGCAAAGTTCCATGTTAAGGGTCACCGACCAGGAAATGGATCAAGGTGTCATCGTTGATGATACGTTGAAGCCCTCTGCTCAGTGTGCAGCAACAGCTAAGAAAGCAAATAGAATATTAGGTATTATTAGGAAAGGAATGGAAAACAAAAATGAGGACATTATAATGCCTTTGTATCGATCCATGGTGGGATCACACCTCGAATATTGTGTTCAATTCTGGTCACTGAAGCTCAAAAAAAAAAAAAAAATAGTGGAACTAGAAAATGATAAAGGGGATGGGATGACTCCCCTATGAGGAAAAGCTAAAGCGGCTAGGGCTCTTCAGCTTAGAGAAAAGACGGCTGAGAGGTCTATAAAATAACAAGTGGATTGGAACTTGTTTACTCTTTCCAAAAATACTAGGACTAGGGGGTACGCAATTAAGATAGAAAGTAGATTTAAAGCAAATCTTAGAAAACCTTTCTTCTCTCAACATGTAATTAAACTCTGGAATTCGTTGTCAGAGAATGCAGTAAAAGCGGTTAGCTTTAGTGGGTTTTAAAAAAAAGGTTTGGATGACTTCCTAAAGGAAAAGACCATAAACCATTATTAAAATGGACTTGGGGAAAACTTCACTGCTTATTTCAAGCAGCATAAAATGTATTGTAATTTTGGGCTCTTGCCAGGTACTTGTGACCTGGATTGGTGCCACGGAACCCAGGATGGAGAGCCCTTAGGCTGCAGCAGACAAGTCCTCTGGGGAGGCGTAGAGCAGAAGTGAACCAGGCACTGAATACAAACACAATACCAAACATGGCCAATAGAGCAAGCAACAAGCCACCACCAGAAAAGGGAGATAGACCATTCAGGTGGGCCTCACTGCCAATCCGGAACCCACTCATACAGAGTCCAAGCGTACGGGCCTCACAGCCGAACTGGAACCGAATCATATCAGAGGGAAGGGGAAAGAAACAGAACTCAATCTCTTGAGCAAGTACTACTCAAGCAGTTCACACACACTGCACTAAACAGAGCCACAAACAAGGGGTCAGAAGACCCTACACTGAGGCACTAAAAAACTGAAGGGGAAAAGACAACCCCACTTAGACTCACATGGAAAAAACCATAAGTAAAAGATAAGAAAACCACACAGGAAGGCAGCACAGGACTGGGCTTAGAACCCCAGCTATAAATGAATAGTCCTAACCAAGTCAAACAGACATCACACAGAGAGATAGCTCAGGGTTGGGCTAGTAGTCACAGCAAACAGAAGAACCACCTACTCAAACAGAATCAAACAGAGAGAATGCACAGGACTGTGCTAGCAGACACAGCTAAACGGACCAACAGCCCATTCGTGCCACACAGAGAGACCGCTCAAGGCTGCACTGGTAGTCACAGCGAACAGAAAAAGCCATCCACTCAAAACACAACCAGAAACCTCACAGAGAGAGAACTCAAACAGAAAGCACACGGGGAACTCTCAAGACAAGGCCACACAAAGGAAACTCATGGCTATGCCATACAGAACTCAAGGAAAAGGGAAGCCAACTATAGGAATACACTCTAGGCAGTACCATACAGCACTCAGGGAAAAGGGAAGCCACTCAAAGGAATACACGGCTGGCCACGCAGCACTCAAGGGTAAAGGGGAGCCACTCATAAGAATACACTCTAGGCTATGCCACGCAGCACTCAAGGATAAAGGGGAGCCACTCATAAGAATACACTCTAGGCTATGCCACGCAGCACTCAAGGATAAAGGGGAGCCACTCATAAGAATACACTCTAGGCTATGCCACGCAGCACTCAAGGGTAAAGGGGAGCCACTCATAAGAATACACTCTAGGCTGTGCCACACAGCACTCAAGGGAAAAGGGAAGCCACACATAATACACAAGGCTGTGCCACAGAATAAAATAACAGACACTAGAGACAAAAGCAAGCAAACAAGGAAAGCTGCCTTTACATACACAAATCAGATAAGGAGCAAAGCTCATAAGAATCAGGAGACAGACCCAGCAGACTAAGCGTTAAAACATGCTAAAGGGAAGAACTGCTTCTAAAACACATCAGAAAGAAGCAGGGCTTACACTACAGTCAAAGGTTTAAAGCAAACAAAGGAAAAAACAACAATGTTCTTACCAGAAATTAGCCAGAAAAGGAAGGGAAAAGCAGGTAGAGACAGAGTACACCCAGCTGCACAGGAATAAGGTAATCAGGGAAGCAGCTAGGCTGTGGAAGCAAAGTAATCAAGAAAAGCAGCTGGGCTGACAACAACCGGCTCTCTGAAAAGTGAAAGGTAACAAGGGAAACCACACAAGGAAACAAAACAGGTTTAAGCTAGAGAGCCTAGAAACAGACAAGTAATCCATACAGGTTTAAACCAGAACACACACAAAAACAGAAGAGGGCTTTGCTTGAAAGCAAACCTAACAGGAAGGTAATCCATACAGATTCAAACCAAAACCACTCACACAGGGCTCAGGGCTGTGTGCAAAGACACAGATCAACAAGAAGACCAGTTCCCTCAGAATCAAACAACATTACAACAAGAAAAAGGAAAATAGACTTGTTGCAAAGGCAACGCAGAAGTAGGGTTACCATATGGCTCCAGAAAAAGGAGGACGGATTGAGCCAGCCGGGTTTTACTTCCATCGCTTTCCATTGAAAGCAATGGAAGTAAAACCCGGTTGGCTCAATTACTTCCATTGAAAGCAATGGAAGTAAAACCCGGCTGGCTCAATTACTTCCATTGAAAGCAATGGAAGTAAAACCCGGCTGGCTCAATCCGTCCTCCTTTTTCTGGAGCAATATGGTAACCCTATGCAGAAGAGCCCCCTGGGTCCTTATAAAGGAGTAGGCTGATGATGTCACAAGTGGGAAATGAAGCAGAAGCAGGAAGACCAAGGCAAGACTTGGCTAACAGGAAGAACAACAGGGAAAAAAAGGCAAACTGGAGAGGTCACAGAGCTAGATACAGAGAAACAGTAGGTCTGAACATAAGGGCATGGCCACAACCGTGACACTGTCGGGAATAGGATGCTGGGCCTGATGGACCTTTGGTCTGTCCCAGTATGGCAATACTTACATACTTAAGATATCCAAATTCAATTCTGCTTCCTGCTGTAGTGGGAAGGGAACCTATGTCTTCATAAGGAGACTCAATTCACACAGGAGAAGGAGATGGATAGAAGGAAATTCCAGTACAGTACTCCTGCGTCTCTAAGAAGGATTTCAAAAGAAGAAACTCCAGATCTGGGTAGTCTTCTAGGGCACTGTGAGAGCTCCAAGCATGGCAAAGAGGAAGGGGAATAGAAGCACTACTGTGGAGTTCAGAATCTGTGCAGAGTAAAGTTCGTGGATTGAAACTGCATTCAACTGATACTGAATAAATGGCACTCTTTAGAGGAGCCCTTAAAATGGTACCTGATCAAAATAGCCCGAACAAAAGGGTCCAAACACAAAATAGCCCTGACAAAAAAGTCCACAACAAATCAGCCCCTGTCAAAAGGGCCTCCCCCCCCCCCCCCCCCCCCAATAAAATACATCTGGGACTGGCCAAAGCAGCTTGTTGACGCTGCCGGCAGCCCACAAAAATGTTGATCACTGGGAAGGGGGGTAGGGCAAGACCACGCAGGGCAGCCAGGAGGAAGAGGGAGACATGCATTTCCAGACCATGGGACGGGGAGGGAGAGAGATGCCAGAATTCAGGGAGTGCAGAGAGAAAGATGCTGCACTGGAGAGGGAGTTGAAGAGAGCGGGTAATAAAAGAGGAGAAGAGATGCTGGACCGCCAGAGACAGGGAGACAGCATTTTTTACTATACTTCTTAGTTTAGTTAAAGGTTAGTTTGTTACAAGGTTATTTTATTACAGGGGCTATTTTGACAAGGATCATCAACGACGACACCTAGATCCCTTTCTTGGTCTGTGACTCCTAACGTGGAACCTTGCATGACGTAGCTATAATTCAGGTTCCACTTTCCCACATGCATCACTTTGCATTTGCTCACATTAAACGTCATCTGCCATTTCGACGCCCAGTCTCCCAGTCTCATAAGGTCCTCTTGTAATTTTTCACAATCCTCCTGTGATTTAATGACTTTGAATAACTTTGTGTCATCAGCAAATGTAATTACCTCACTAGTTACTCCCATCTCTAGGTCATTTATAAATATGTTAAAAAGCAGTGGTCCCAGCACAGACCCCGGGGAACCCCACTAACTACCGTCCTCCATTGAGAATACTGACCATTTAACCCTACTCTCTGTTTTCTATCTTTTAATCCACAATAGAACACTACCTCCTATCCCATGACGCTCCAATTTCCTCTGCAGTCTTTCATGAGGTACTTTGTCAAACGGCTTCTGAAAATCCAGATACACAATATCAACCGGCTCACCTTTATCCACATGTTTGTTCACCCCTTCAAAGAAATGTAGTAGATTGGTTAGGCAAGATTTCTCTTCACTAAATCCATGTTGACTTTGTCTCATTAATCCATGCTTTTGAATATGCTCTGTAATTTTGTTCTTTATAATAGTCTCTACCCTTTTGCTCGGCACCGGCATGTTCATAACTAGTTTTGCTCAGGGATAGCTGTTCTGAATAGTGCCACTGGATGGTATCACCCACTTATGTGCTTGCTTGTCAACAGAAAAGTTTGTTTTCTTTCTCTCTTTACAGAATGTGATTCTCATTGCCTGGTAAGTCTGACCATATCCTAAATCTTATTATAAGGTTATCAGTGTGAGTGCCCTGCCCTGTTGTACCCTTATCTTATGTGCTTACAAATCTGAACCTTTGTTTACACCTCATTATTTGATTTAGCATTTAACCCTCACCACAAAATCAATAGCGATCAGGTACCTGAAAGTCTGGCAACTGCATCGGCTGCAAAGACAGCTGTAGCCTCATGCCGTGTGTCAACAACACGGATTCCCAGCTTTTCACAAGCCACCAGAATAGGTGAGATATGGCCTCCCACAAGGGTGAACAGGAATCGGACTTTATGGGCTTGTAGTACCTCTGCCACAAGCTCACCACCATAGCGAGGGCTCTGTGCTTCTACCTGGAAAAAGAAAAGGAAAAAAAAATCCAAACTCTGCACTTAGAAATCTTTTAAAAATTAAGGGGGACCAAAGCATTCTCCTCAAACACAATGACAAGCAAGTTTTCCACAAATCAAGATAGGCCTGCAGTGCTCTCTTCACCAGGTTAAAATTTAAGATAAGAAGAAAGGGGTGTGTGGGTGCTATTGGGGGGGAAAGGCTCTCTGGGGTAAATTATATTTATATGTGAATGTTAATGCTAAGCTTGATTTTGATTTGTTTCTGCCTTTTTTTTTAACAAAAGAAGCATGCAAATGGATTAATGTAAACCAGTCCCCATGCAGTTTTTCTAATGCAACCTGCGAGTCATATTGGGTTTTTAAAACTGTATCTATTGCTTTCCTTGTGGATTAATTTTATTTTGGTATCTTGATTTTTTTTCCTGATGGGTTAATCTATTAATAAAAATAGAACAAAAAATGAGACTAATTTTTAAGACAATGCTAGTATAGTCAGGCAGAGGCATAGCTAGGACTGAATGGGCCCTGGGCAGAAAAATTAAGATGGGCCCCTATAATACCATATTGCCCAAGGCAGTGGAAGCAAGCAGCAGGTCCCCCTCAGAGCTCCAGTCATGGAGTGGAGGTGAGCTGTGAGGGTATCTCCGAGTGAGATGTCTGCAGTGGGAGAGTAGGGACTTGTATGTGTTAAGGGTGCTGTAGGGGTGTGATGTGTGGGATTGTGTGCATGTAGGGAGGAAAGTCAGTTGTAGATGTGATGTCTGGGGCAGTGGCATTGACAAAGGGCAGATGAGTGCAATTGTGTGCCAAGCGCAAAGAAGAGGGGTGTTGGTTGTATAGTGAAGGAGTGTTTGAGAGGGGTATTTGGTCTGATAAGAGCTTCTGTGACAGTGGGAATGTGGGCGGGGGTTCTAAGATAGGTCTGCAGGAAGGGTTCAGGGACTAATCCCTCCTTTCTCCACTTCCTCTGAGCAAAAAGCAGTTTCTGCCTTCCCTCCCCCCCCCCCCTCCCTCCCAATTATTTTCAGGGATCTCAGTCCAGAGGACTGAAGCCTAGAATTGTGATCCTAAATCACAATTGTTTTGCCCCATCCTCCAATAACATATATGTTATTTCTAATAGTGCTACTGGTGTGTGCAGTACTATAAAACATGCAGGTTAAATGCTTAAAGGAGACACTGGAACTGAACCAAGGTCCCCATGCCTGCAGCTGTTGTAACCACCAGCCTCTTTTACAGTTAGAGCTAAATTATTCCTGAGGAAATTCTGAGCAATATATTTTTAAACTCTATGATATTCTGCAGATTTGATTAAATCATGTAACACTGAAATTACTGTAATTTATAATTTGATACAGAAGAATTATTAACCTCTCTTCACCACATCACTCTCACCCTGCTGTTTCTACCCAATCCATCGCTCACACTGGGATCCCCTTTGACATGAACCTCTCTTGAGATTTCCCGGAGATCAATCCCCTGACCTCCAGCCTGCCTGCTTCACTCGACAACTTTTCAATTTTCTGTTCACCTCCAGCTTTCTCTCCCCTTCCCTAACCCTCTTTAACCCAGTTCTCTGACCCCTCCCTTAGGTTTGTTCTCCCTAGCAAGACTCCCAGCTTTCTTGTTATACAACCCCTCAAGGCTTCAGCCCCTCCCCAGCTATTTCTACCATCTCCTCCCCCCCCTGCCCAAAGCATTGACTCTGAAATCTACTATCTTACTCCTCTCTGCACCTTGTCTCTGACCGTTCCACCAGGCTCCAACAGACCTCCCTTGTTATGTTTGGTCTGTGCGAAACTCATCCACTGCAACCTCTTCCCTTCCATACACAATTCATTCTTCAGCGCAAGAGGCCAACCATGCATATGCCACCTCCCTTCAGTCATGTGGGCCAAGCATGTTTTTGCAGTGTCCCTTCAGCCCATGCAGCTGCCCATTCCCTTTATGATATGGGCAATAATCCTGCAGGTAAGCAGCAGAAGTCACCATTTCCATGTCCCCGTACTGAAATATGAGAAAAAAATTCAGATTTCTGTGCAGCACAGGAATTCCCCCAGAACAAAAGAGTAGCCATACTGGATCAGACCAATGGTCCATTTAGCCCAGTATCCTGTTTTCCAAACAGTGGCCAAGCCAAGTCACAAGTACCTGGCAGAAACCCAAATCCTGGCAACACTCCATACTACAAATCCCAGAGCAAGCAGTTGCTTCCTATGTCTGTCTCAATAGCAGACTATAGACTTTTCCTCTAGGAATTTGGCCAAACCTTTTTTAAACCCAGATACACTAATCGCTGTTACCACCTCCTCTGCATGTTCCAGAGCTTAACTATTCGTTGAGTGAAAATATATTTCCTATTTGTTTTAAAGTATTTCCATGCAACTTCGAGTGTCCCCTAGTCTTTGTACTGTTGGAACGAGTAAAAAAATAAAAATAAAAAAATGAAAATTTGATTTACTTCTATTCGTTCTACACCACTCAGGATTTTGTAGACCTCAATCATATCTCACCTCATCTGTCTCTTTTCCAAGCTGAACAGCCCTAACCTCTTTAGCCATTCCTCATACGAGAGTTCCATCACGTTTATCATTTTAGTCGCTCTTCTTTGAACCTTTTCTAATTCCGCTAAATCTTTTTTGAGATACAGCGACTAGAACTAAATGCAATACTCAAGATGGAGCGATACCAAGGCATTATAGTATTTTCAGTCTTATTCACCATCCCTTTCCTAATAATTCCTACCATCCTGTTTGCTTTTTTGGCCGCCGTCACACACTGAACAGAAGATTTCAGCGTATTATCTACAATGAAACTCAGATCTTTTTCATGAGCACTGACCCCCAAGGTGGACCCCAGCATCAGGTAACTGTGATTCTGTCCAATGTGTATCACCTTGCATTTGTGAACATTAAATTTCATCTGCCATCTGGATGCCCAGTCTTCCAATTTCCGAAGGTCTTCCTGCAATATTTCAAAGTCCTCATGTGTTTTAACAACCTTGAATAGTTTTGTATCATCTGCAAATCTGATCAACTTACTCATCATTCCAATTTCCATATCATTTATAAATGTTAAATATTACTGGTCCCAGTACAGATCCCTGCGGCACTCCACTCTCCTCCATTGAGGGAAATGACCATTTAACCCCAGCATCTATTTTCTGTCCAATAGCCAATTACTAATCCACACCACAACCTTGCCGCCTATCCCATGACTCTTTAATTTTCTCAGGAGTCTCTCATGAAGACCTTTATCAAAAACTTTCTAACAATCTAGATAAACTACATCAACCGGCTCACCTGTATCCATATGTTTATTCATGCCTTCAAAGAAATGAAGCAAATTGGTGAGGTAAGACTTCCCTCAACTGAACCCATGCTGACTCTGTCCCATTAAACTATGTTTGTCTATGTATTCTATAATTTTATTCTTTATAATAGTTTCCACTATTTTGCCCGGTACCAACGTCAGTCTTACCGGTCTATAATTTCCCGGATCACCTCTAGAACCCTTTTTAAAAATCAGTGTCACATTGGCCAGGTACTATGGACAATTTTACCGACAAGTTACATATTACTAACAGCAGATCAGCAATTTCATGCTCAAGTTCTTTCAGTACCCTTGGATGTATGCCATTCGGTCCAGGTGATTTACTACTCTTTAATTTGTCAATTTGGCTCAGTACATCTTCCAGGCTTACCAAGATTTCTTTCAATTCCTCTGCATCATCACCCTAGAAAACCATTTCCGGTACAGGCAGATCTCTTAAATCTTCTTCCATAAAGACACAAGCAAAGAATTCATTCAGTTTCTCCACTTTGGCCTTGCCCTCCCTGAACGCCCCTTTTGCTCCTTTGTGATTCAACAGTCCCACGGATTCCTTCACAGGCTTTCTGCTTCTGATGTACCTGAAAAAGTTGTTACTGCGAGTTTTAGCCTTTGCGGCAAGTTTCTCTTCATATTATCCTTTAGTTTTCTTTATTAATGCTTTGCATCTGACTTTGCGGTGCTTGTGTTGCTTTTTATTTTCTTCATTTGGGTCCTTTTTCCATTCTTTGAAGGACAATCTTTTGGCTTTAATGGCCTCTTTTACTTCACCTTTTAACCATGCTAGCTAACATTTTCTCTTCTTTCCACCTTTGCAAGTACGTGAAATGCATCTGGACTGGGCTTCCAAGATGGTATTTTTGAATAACGTCCACGCCTGAAGTTTCTCTTCATATTATCCTTTAGCTTTCTTTATTAATGCTTTGCATCTGACTTCCCGGTGCTTATGTTGCTTTTTATTTTCTTCATTTGGGTCCTTTTTCCATTCTTTGAAGGACAATCTTTGGGCTGTAATGGCCTCTTTTACTTCACCTTTTAACTATGCTAGCTAACATTTTCTCTTCTTTCCACCTTTGCAAGTACGTGGAATGCATCTGAACTGGGCTTCCAAGATGGTATTTTTGAATAACGTCCACGCCTGGTTTAGTGTCCTAACTTTTGCAACCGATCCTTTTAGTTCCTTTTTAACCATTTTCCTCATTTTATTATAGTCACCCTTTCGAAAATTAAATGAAGCTAGATTTCTTTTGCGAGTTCATCCTAGATAGTAGCTCAAACTTGATCATGTTATGATCACTGTTTCCCAGGGGACCCAATATTGCCACCTCTCGCACTATACCCTGCATGCCACCAAAGGACCAGATCCAAAATGGCTCCTCCTCTCGTCAGTTCCTGGACCAGCTGCTCCAGGAAGCAGTCGTTTATTACATCTAGAAATTTTAACTTCCTGGCACTCCCTGATGTAACATTTATCCAGTCAATACTGGGGTAAATGAAATCACCCATTATTATAGCATTGCCCAATTTGCCAGCTTTCCTAATCACTGTAAACATTTCTTCATCTGTCTGTTCGTTCTGTCCCAGCAGACGGTAGTACAGCCCTACAAGAATACTCCTTCCCTTCACAAATAGAATTTCTATCCATAATGATTCCACGCTGCTATCTGTTATGTGAAATGTTTATTTTATTTGACTCAATTTCCTCTTTAACATATAGCACAACCCCTCCCTCTAATTTGATCCTATCATTGCGATACAATTTGTACCCTGTTAACACAGTATCCCACTGATTGTCCTCTTTCCACCAAGTCTCTGAGATGCCCATTAGAGTTCATTTAGTGCTATATATTCTAACTCTCCCATCTTATTTTTTTAGGCTTCTAGCATTTGTATACAGGCACTTCAAATTGTATTTTTGACTTTGATCTACAAGCTGCTTAGAAGTTGAAGGGGATAATGCAAATCCTTTATCCTGCTCTCTCGTTAAGCATACCTGGCTTACTTTAAGCATTGTGTAAACCTCTCTACTGGGATTCCCTAAATAGTGAAGATACTTTACCTGTAGCAGGTATTCTTTGAGGACAGCAGGCTTCACATTCTCACAAGTGGGTAGACGATCCGCGTCGCCCGGGATTCGGTATGTTAGCCAGCATAGAAAAAAGTTTGAGAGCCTTCTGGAGCACGAGCCACATCCCACCGCATATGCACGGAGCACCTTCCCACCCGCAGCACATCTGCTTCACTTCAGTTTAATACAATAGCATAAAATTAAAACAAATTACGAAGAAACAACTCCAAAGGGAGGTGGACAGGATTGTTAGAATGTGAACCCTTTGCTTTCTCAAAGGACAAGCATGCTTCCAATTCTCACAAGTGGGGAATCTCTAGCAATCAAGGCTCACCCAAAACAACAATGGCAAGGACTAAACGCAGATTAACCTGAAACAAAACGCAACTAGATGAAGATGGAGCCTGGAACAGAATAAAATGGGCTTAGGAGGGTGGAGTTGGATTCTAGACCCCAAACAGATTCTGCAACACTGAATGCCCAAACCGAATGTCGCGTCGGGTATCCTGCTCAAGGCAGTAGTGAGATGTGAATGTGTGGACTAAAGACCACATCGCAGCCTTACAAATCTCTTCAATGGGGGCCGACTTTAAGTGGGCCACTGACACAGCCATGGCTCTAACATTATGAGCAGTGACATTGCCCTCTAAAGTCAGCCCAGCTTGGGCATAAGCGAAGGAAATGCAATCTGCTAGCCAATTTGAAATGGTGCGTTTACCAATGGCAACTCCCCTCCTGTTGGGATCAAAAGAAACAAACAACTGGGCGGACTATCTGAAGGGCTTCATCCACTCCATGTAAAAGGCCAATACTCTCTTGCGGTCCAAGGTGTGCAAGCTGCTTTCGCCAGGATGGGCATGAGGTTGTGCAAAGAATGCTGGCAAGACAATCGACTGGTTCAGATGGAACTCCAACACTGCCTTCTAAGGAACTTCTAAGGGTGCATGTAAAGAACTACTCTATTGTGATGAAACTTAGAGTAAGGTGCATCCACTACTAAGTATTGAAGCTCACTAACCCTATGAGCTAAAGTAATAGCCACCAAGAAAATGACCTTCCAGGTAAAGTACTTCAGAGGGCAGGAATTCAGTGGCTCAAAAGGAGCTTTCATCAGGTAGGTGAGAAAGACGTTGAGATCACGTGACACTGGTGGAGGTCTGACAGGCGGCTTTGACAAAAGCAAACCTCTCAAGAAGCGAGCTAAAGGCTGTCCAGAAATAGGCTTACCTTCTACATGTTGATAAGCACTAATTGCACTAAGGTGAACCCTTATAAAGTTGGTCTTGAGACCAGACTCTGATGTGTAGAAGGTATTCAAGCAGGGTCTGTGTAGGACAAGAAAAGGAATTTATGGTCTTGCTGTCACACCAGATGGCAAACCTCATCCATTTAAAAGAGTAGCATCTCTTAGTGGAATCTTTCCTGGAAGCCAGCAAGACCTGGGAGACACCCTTCGAAAGACCCAAGGAAAAGAATTCTAAACTCTCAACATCCAGGCCGTGACAGCCAGAGACTGGAGATTAGGATGCAGAAACGACCCCTCGTTCTGTGTGATGAGGGTCAGAAAACACTCCAATCTACACGGTTCTTCAGAGGACAATTCCAGAAGAAGAGGGAACCATATCTGCTGCAGCCAGAACAGCAGGATCAGAATCACGGTTGCGCGGTCTTGCTTGAGTTTCAACCATGTCTTTCCCAGTAGAGGTATGGGAGGATATTTGTTCAAAAAAATGTACAAAAAAGTTCCCCCATAAAAAAACCGACATCTAAACTTCACCAGATAGAAGCTTAATGGAACTTTTCAAATTTGTTTATTCTAATTTACACCCTAATCATTGTATATTTATCTTGTCCTGTTATCATTATGTTTTATTTTTTTATCTACCCACTTCTCATTATACATAATTTTTTATGCATCGTAACTGCTATAATGCTGTAATTGTTATTCTATTAATAGGATTGCCATGATATTCTCATGCACCTTATTTGTTATCAATATTCTGATTTCTTTATCCCATCAATGTGATTGTTGTTTTATATTGTAAGCCACATTGAGCCTGCAAATAGGTGAGAAAATGTGGGATTTATATAAATGCAGCAAATAAATAAATAAAATAAATACGAATACAGAAGGCCTGTCCCCCAATGAAGAAGGAAGGTATCAAACACTAGTCTGTCATGGGCCTGAAGCCTGGAACATAACTGAGGGACCTTCTGAGGGACCTTGTGATTGAGTTGAGTGGCATAAAGATCCATTGAGGGGGTGCCCCACGCTCGGAAGATCTTGCAGGCAATGTCCATGTTCAGACACCACTAGTGAGGTTGCATTATCCTGCTCAGTCCGTCACGCAGGCCATTGTTTACGCCTCCCAGGTAAGTGGCCTGGATAAACATGCTGCGACGGTGTGCCTAGAGCCACATCTGTACGGCTTCCTGACAGAGGGCGAGATCCGATGCCACCCTGCTTGTTGGTGTAATACATCACAACCTGATTGGACAGTCGCTCTGAAAGCCTTTAGAGCATTCCAGATCGCTCGGAGATCCAAGAGATTGATCTGGAGGGACCAAGCTACTTGGGTGTGAAGCCCATCTATGTGAGCTCCACAGCCTAGGAGAGATGCATCAGTCGTCAGCACATTTTGTGGCTCAGGAATTTGGAATGGTAGTCTCAAAGTCAGACTGGACCGAATTTTCCACCATTGAAGAGAACGTACAAGCTCCAGGGACACTCAGATGACATCTTCCAGACCTCCCATGGCTTGACACCACTGAGAAGCCAGGGTCCATTGAGCAGATCTCATGTGAAGACGTGCCATAGGTGTAACGTATACTATGGAAGCCACGTGGCCCAACAATCTCAATATCTACCGTGCTGTGACCTGCTGCGATATCTGAACCTTGGACGCAAGAGAGAGAAGGTTGTCCGCACGCGCCTCTGGGAGGAAGGCTTGGACTTTCTTCATATTGAGGAGGGCTCCTATGAACTCCAATTGTTGAACAGGATGGAGATGGGACGTAGTTCCAGCTCCTGAATAGTCATCCACATGGACTCCCAAGCACCATCCTCCAAGGTGCTCTTCACCAGCCAATCGTCGAGATAAGGGAACACATGTACTCCCAGCCTGCGTAGTGACGCTGCAACTACCGCTAGACATTTTGTAAAAACCCTGGGAGTTGATGCAAGGCCAAAGGGCAGTACGCAGTACTGAAAATGATTTGTTCCCAGCTGAATTCGAAGATACTTCCTGTGAGCTGGAAGCATTGGGATATGAGTGTATGCATCTAAGTCCAGAGAGCATAGCCAAACATTTTCCTGAATCATGGGAAGAAAGGTGCCAGGGAAACCATCCTGAACTTTTCTCGGAACAGGAATTTGTTCAGAGCCCTTAGGTGTAGGATGCAGGGCCGCCAAGAGGGGGGGACAGGGGGACAAAAGTCCCTGGGCCCGGGCCTCCGGGGGGGCTTAGGCAGACGTCTGCACATTAAGACCTTAGTATAAGTGATCGGTGGGGAACTGTTCCCCTAAGAGTTATTATACCTACAGTGTCTCACTCATAACAGAAATAGGCAGAGAATGAGAAATATTAATTCCCTCTATGGAAGTAATTCCTCCAACTAAAGAAAGTATACCAGGTTGAAGAGGTAGAGTACATTCCTTTGATGTGATCCACTGAAGCATATTTTATACTCTTATGATAATATGTAAAGTCTGCATGCCCATGGAATTGTTTGCCATGGGATACATGTACCAAGTAATGCTGAAACTCTTCATTCCCACCCTGCACCCTAATCAAGCTTCTTAGGTGATCAGATCATTTTACCTTATGATACAGTTGGTATATCACCCCAAGCCGGGAAGCCATTCTAAATAGCCAAAGACAAATGGGTCCTCCAACCAGAGCTCCCAAGAAGGGAAGATAATCACCAAGCTCCATGAGCAAAGTTCACACTGCCTGAAACAAAAGAAATATATATACTGTTAAAATTCAAATCACTCTGACAGCCATAAATATTGACAGCCCCAGGCCCCACACTAAGAGACCAGCAGGGAGAGGCCACGTCCTGGGGTGCTTGAACTGCCTGGGAAAAAGTTTTGGAAGCACATGTGCTTTGCTGCACACCTCGAAAGCGAAGTAATTTTGAAATATTATTTCCATTATGTCCCAAGGATCAGTCCAGACAAATGAGTTGTGACCATCCGCCAGCATGCGGAGAGAGCTCTAATGAGTTGTGCCTCATAAGTTCCTGCCCTTAGCAACCAAGCCAGCCGTGTCTTACATCAACGGACAAGGAGGAACAAAGTGTGTCTAGCCCAGGAGGCGAGTCTTCTTTTTCAGTGGGCAGAACTGAACATTTCAATGACTTCAGCATCTCGCATAGCTGGTTCACTGAACTCACAAGCGGATTTCCTCAGCAGAGTGTCTCTGGACCCAAGGGAATGGCGACTGTCAAAGACTGCATTTCCCCTCATTTCCACACAGTGGGGTCTTCCGGTTCTGCACCTCATGGCATCCAAACTCAATGCACAAGTACACAGGTTCGACAGACACTTCAGGGAGAAAAAGACTCCCTAGAAATGGATGCAATGGTACAGCCTTGGCCATTGGACAGCCTCCTTTACATATTTCCCCTGTGGCCTCTTGTGGGAAGGACGTTGCACAGGACTGTGCATCAACCCGGGAAGCTCATTCTTGTAGCTCCAGACTGGCCCAGACATCCTTGGTATGCAGACCTTATCCATTTTCAAACTGCTCCTCAGAAGACTCTTCCTCCACGGACAGGCCTTATCCGAGGAGCAATTTTGAAAATGGATAACTATTCCTCCACGGATGGGCTTATTGCACCAAGGTCCAGTACTAATGGAGGATCCCTCCCGCTTTGGTCTTACAGCCTGGCTCAAGAGGGCACGATTCAGGAAGAAGGTTTATGCAGATGATGTTATTATTACCTTGCTGCAAGCCCGAAAGCTTCTTATGGTAGAGTGTGGAGAACTTTTGAGAGCCTGTCTGCACAGAATAGTGTTTCTCCATTTTGTGAATCCTTGTCTCAAATGTTATCCTTCCTTTAGAAGGGATTCAAAAACGGCTTGGCTCTCAATTCGCTCAAGATTCAGGTGGCAGCGTTAGCATGTCATAGAGGCAAGATACAGAATGCCTCAAGGAAGTCACTCATCTGCATCCCTCTCTCCACAAAATCTGTCTTGATTGTTACATTTGTACCCCACACTTTCCCACTCATGGCAGGCTCAATGCGGCTTACATGGGGCAATGGAGGGTTAAGTGACTTGAACAGGAAACACAGAAGGCAAAAGTAGAGACTAATAGACGATTCACCACTGGAGACGTGAGTCCAACAGTTTTTATTATATCAAAGATAACGACCCGACACAGGCCGTGTTTTGACGCTAAAAAAGCGTCTGCATCAGGGGTCAATAAATACACCAAGTAGTGAATGCAAAATGAGGAGTCCTACTTGTATGTGTGTTGTCAACTCACTAATCACATAGCACTAAACAGAAAATGCTGGACACAAACTATCAGAGCAAAAGGAGATGCCTGTGCTGGGAATTGAACTCAGTTCCTCAGTTCCCCAGGACCAAAGTCCACCACCCTAACCACTAGGCCACTCCTCCTCAGTGGGAGTCTTCAAGTGGTTCTTAAGGTTGTTCAGTCAGCTCCTTTGAGCCCCTTCGTTCAGCAACTATCAAAGATCTTACTTTAAAGGCAGTATTTCTAGTTGCCATTTCATCGGCAGAGAGTCAGAGCTTCAAGCTCTCTTTGGCAGGGATCTCTTTCTCCATTTTTCTGACTCGGGAGTTTCCATATAGACAGATCCATCCTTTTTGCTTAAGATTGTATCTCCTTTTCATGTCAAATCAGACTGTTTCTTCCTTCTTTTCCAGGGAGGTTTATTCTGTAGACTATGCTTCCCTGTGACTGCTGGATGTGAAGCACATCCTTATGCACTATCTTACTGCTACCAACAATTTTAGGCAGTCTGATTGTCTTTTTGTACCCTTTGCGGGTCCCGGAAGGGTTTGCCAGCCTCCAAAGTGACAGTGGCTCAATGGCTTAAGGACGCTATTTCTTTGGCTTACATTCTGAGGGGTAGATCTGCTTCCATGCACGTCAAAGCTCATTCTACCAGGTCTTTAGTGACTTCTTTGGCAGAGTCTAGGGCAATTTCAGTGGCATTCCTTTGTTAAGCATTACCGTTTGGATGTGTCTGCTCGAGCACATGCTTCCTTCAGGGCCACGGTTCTCGCTGCAGGGATATCACAGTCCCTTCCCCTCTTAAGGATTGCTTTTGTACATCCCATTCGTCTGGACTGGTCCTTGGGATGTAATGGAAGGAAAAAATAGTTAATTACCCGATAAATTTCTTTCCTTTAGTTGCAAAGGATCAGTCCAGAGCATGCTCTCCTGTGATGTTTTTCTGGGTTCTATGTAATTTCAGGTGTATGTATTATTCTGGTTCCGTTACTTCTAAGGCATGAGTTCTTTTTCTAATCTAGAAACTGAAGCTTTCTCTCTGTTAGTCACTCTTTCACTGCTTTGTTATTGAATACTGACTTAGTTGCTAAGCACTAGAACTTATGAGGCACAACTCATTTAGAGTTCTTTATCTCCACTTGCTGGCAGACAGTCACAATTCATTTGTCTGGACTGATCCTCTGGGACTAAAGGAAAGAAAATCAGATAAATTAACTAGTTTTCCATTTCCGATTTTGCTCTTAGTATAGGATTTTATACTTGCCCAATTCATCTTCTGCTTCCTTTCGCTCAGGTTTCACCAGAGAGTTTCCTAACGGGGCATAGATCTCTTAGCAAAGGAAAAGAAAAGAAAAAATAAATAAGCTCTGATCCTTTACTATTTTGGGAAGCTTGGTTCTCTTCTGCCTGATTTTCTGTTTACTTTAAGCCACTTTCCCTTTCAGCTTCCTTCTCATAGAGAAAAAGTGTAAGAAAATTGTGCTGCGAATTGAAACTGTCTAGCTGTACCAGCTTGACTGTTGTTCAGTGGACTTCGGGTTTAGATTTAAAGTCCTTGTTCTGCTCTGTGAAAAGGAGAGGGGGGCTTCAGGTTTTGAAAATCCTGCATTTTTTGTTCTGTTAAAGTGAAATGAGGGTTTGGCTGTCATTGTACTTTGAATAGTTCCTTGAACCTGTGTCTAGCTGGGAGGGGCCATTTCCTGGGGTGATTGAACTGCCTGGAACAAAGCTTTAGGAGCATATGTGCTTTGCTACACCTCTGAAAACTAAGTCATTTTTAGAGAATATTTTACTATTCGGCAGGGGCATAGCCAGACAATAGATTTTGGGTGGGCCTAGGCAAAAAGTGGGTGGGCACCAACTGCTCTCCCCCCATACACACACATCAAAAATATATCTCAACTGGCAGGAAAATGGTTCTGTCCACCTTGGCAGTATGCAGCAGGCATGCGTTGAAACTGAGCATGCGCAGGTGCTAGTATCGTGGAGAGCAGAGTTTTTAATACCATCAGGGGGAAATCTTCAGCTGGCGGAGCTTGGGATCCCCAACAGCTACCGCTAAACGTGTGCTACTGTTGGGTGGGCCTGAGCCCTAACTGGGTGGGCCTTGGCCCACCTAGGCCAAACACGAATGAAAATTATTCAGCCGAATACGAATACCAAACGCGAATAATGGGCATTGAGTTTTAACATAACAAATAATAAAAGAAGCAACATGAAATCAAAGATCAAGTGTTTATTTCACTAGGAATTAGCACAGTAGAGCCCCAGATTATTCATGTTCGAATTTAAATCACTGTTCGGCCGAATCGAATACAGATATTTGGTACAGCCCTATTCTAAATTACATATTTCTGATTTTGCTCTTAGTATAGAATTTTATACTTGTCCTTTTCCTCTTCGGCTTCCTTTCAAGTAGGTTCACTAGAAAGTTTCCTAATTGGGCCTAAATTTCTCTTAGCAAATAAAAAAAAAACATCAAAACAAAACCTCTGGGGAAGTATGGTTCTCTTCTGACATTTATTCCCACCCACTCCATAGCTTTCATTTCCTAGGGATATCAATAGAAATCAAACAAAATAAAACATGGAAAAGAAAATAAGATGATACCTTTTTTATTGGACATAACTTAATACATTTCTTGATTAGCTTTCGAAGGTTGCCCTTCTTTGTCAGATCGGAAATAAGCAAATGTGCTAGCTGACAGTGTATATAAGTGAAAACATTCAAGCATTACTATGACAGTCTGACAGGGTGGGAGGATGGGGGTGGGTCGGAGGTATGCATGGGGACATCAAAGCATATCATTGATATTCTAACAGGATGGGTGTGGATAGGTGAGGGGTGGGGTGATCAACAGAGACATACAGCTTTATGGTTTATAATGCGCTATGTGGTATATATCATTCAGTGTAAAAAATGTAACAAAGGATGCTATATTGGAGAAACAGGCCAGATGCTTAAGACAAGATTCAATTTACATAGACATCACATGAACAATACAGCCAGTAGGGCCCCCACCCCGGTGGGACAGCACTTCACAGAACCAGGACACTGTACCAGTGATTTCACAGTAAGAATACTGAAAGGTAACTTTAAAACCATACAAGAACGTAAGACCTTTGAAGTCAGAATGATTGAATATTTTAACACCCAACAGAAAGGACTTAACAAGGATCCATGAAAATGGAGCGGTAAAGAAAAAAAGTGCGACGAGTTAACTCAAATTGGGCAGATTTTGGGCCCAGAAGAACCAGGTGGAAATCACAGATAGAATGCAGTAAACAAATTGGGGAATAGGGAATAAAGAGGCTAAGCAGTAAGGCAGACCTAGTCTAAAAGCTCTGAAAGTAAGTATTAGAAGTTTATAGAACACTCCCTGATCTAAAGGAAACCAGTGGAAGTTTTGCAAAAGGAGAGCGACATGATCGTATTTCTCTGAACGACAAATCAATTTAATAGCAATATTCTGAACTGTTTGGAGTTTCTTCAAATTAGCACGGGTGCAGCCAAGATAAATAATATCAATAATCGAGCCTTGAAACTAAGGGGGATAGAACTAAAGAATGGCAGTGTTCTGGTCAAAAAAACAGCATAGTGGATAAATACGATATTTGAGGAGTGAAAGTCAAAAGTGAGTCCAAAGTGATCCCCAAATAATGAAAAGACTCAACCGGTGATTATAAGTGTACCAAACAGATTCAGGATGGACATGGGAGTGGTCAAATCAGCTGTATACCAGCAGGCCACAGTCTTCTCTTTAAAAAGTACTAATTTATGTTCTAAAGAGACTTGAGGTGATTAAGACGGTGACAAAAATGGTACAGGGTTTGTGCTATAAGACATATGAGGAGAGACTGGAGGACTTGAATATGTATATACTAGTAAAAAAGGCCCGTTTCCGAAACCAATGAAACGGGCGCTAGCATGTGGCTTTTTTTTTGTGTGTGTGTATGTGTCACATATTTATTTTGTGTGTGTGAGTGTGTGAGGGTGCGGTGTGTGTGCAGGTTGTTGATGTGTGTCTTTTTTTTGTTTTGTTTTTTGCTGGGGGGTTGGGGGATGTGCTGTGCTGTCCTTGGTCGCTGTTTGCTGCTGGCTGGGTCGCGGGTAATCCTTCCAGCTGGGCCGCAGCTTGTCCTGTTCGCCCACGTCCCAGATGTTGACGGGCACGTTGTTTTCCAGCTCCTCTGACTCCATGTCAAGCGATCCCAAATATAGTCTGTGCTATAGGCCCTCTGGCATTCTTCAGTACTTGCATTAGGCATTTAAAAATTTCTTCCCCCCCCCCCCCGTCTATTTTTGCACATACCCACAGCAGGAATATTCTTCTCTCGTTCCAGCGGTGGTTCTGTGCTCTCTGTGCTGCACAGATAATGAGCCATTCTGCTGAGGAATGCTCCTCCCTTATTGTCACGTAGTTTCCTCTGATTGGTCTGTCTTACGTTGCCTAGTGTTGCCTGGGAACTGTGTTGTGATGGTCCTTTGTGTTTCAGAATGTTGAGGGTGTTTTTTCTGATTGGTCCGTCATGCGAGGGCGGGGCTGAGAGACATGGTCAGTGTTGTGGCTTCACCACCATGAATCCATGAACCCTTCAGGGAATGACTGAGTGACTTCAGAACGTTGTCTTTAGAACATTGAGGGTGAGTTTTATTATAGTAGATTAGAGAAAAGGAGAGAGAGAGAGAGGAGATATGATGCAGACATTGAAGTACTTGAAAGGTATTAATATAAAAACAAATCTCTTCCAGGACATGAATGGAGATTGCAGGGAGGTAGATTAAGGAGTAACTCCAGAAAATACTTTATCACAGAGAGGGTCGTAGACACCTGGAATGCCCTTCCAGGAGGGATGAGAAGAGTCAAAAACAGTGAACGAATTCAAAAATGCATGGGATAGACACAGGGGATGCCTAAATAGAAAGAGGATGGAAATACAACATGGATGTTGAGATGATATGTTGAATAAGAGTAGTGGGAACTAAGGCTGAATCCGGACAGACTTCTACAGTCTCTGTCCCACAAATGGCAAAGACTGAAAGAAGATCTGCCAAATCCAGCATTGGGGGAACAGAGGCCAATGCCTGCAAATGGTACAACAATAGGTGTGGCTTTGGCAACTCCAGTGCTATGGATCACTTTATTGTCACATGCTGCGAGCGAGGGTGCTGTGCTGCTCGGGGGGAGGGGAAGATATTTTGACTGGTAAGTTGAATACTGTCAGCAACACTTAAGCATGGTACATTGTTATAACCAAGACTCCATCATGTCTGACAAGCATGGGTGGCTGGGGCCCACAGAGTGGCAGATACAGCTCTGGCCACTTCGTATGCAGACTGGATGAACAGTACAGGTTTTTATCTGCCGTCATTTACTGTGTTACTGTCTTACCTTACATTAACTGTTTTGTTCTTGGTCTGTCCAGATAGTAGTTTGTTGGCCAGTGAAGTCAGCACGGTAGGTCCAATCCACACCATGATATGCTGCCACCCCTTCCCCAACTGGCTAATATCTAATAGCCCTGTCAGCCCCTAAAACCCTGACCAGACTAACCAACCTACTACCAGCCAGCTACACAAAACAGTGAAAGAGATAGAGGCAGAGGTACAGGCCTGTGCCTAGTGTTAAATTTCTGCCTGCCCCACAATTCTAGACAAAGTCAGTTCCTTCCTACATGCCACAGGACTCCAGCTCTGGCTACTAGCATCAGAAAGCAGACATGAAGTCAACCTGTGAGATCCATGAAGCAGCCCTGTGACCTCCAGGATTCTGTGTTTTACCACACCTTGGTAAATAAAACCCGTGGACTTAAAATAGCCAGTTATTTCAGAATCGACATGAAAGGACTCAGAGACCTGGTGGGTTCATCATCTCTGTAACACATGTGTTCTTAACTTTGTTGACAGCACACAGGCAGAACTTCTACGTACTACAAGCAAGCCAAGGAAGAAGAGAATTAGCCCATATTAAATTATCACCTTAAATTGTTAACCTTTACTTCTGTGACAAAATTAGGAAAGGGAAAAAAAATACACCTACTATACACTGATAAATATGGAGAAGGATAAATAGAAACAGAGAAATAATAGCAGAAAGAACAGGTATATGGCAGTTCCCATAATAAAAGAGGAATCTAACAGAGTACATATTATTCCATAAAAGTTATATCAAAACATACAGCGAGTGCCAAAAATCATTACATTAAGTCTGGAAGGCTTCTACTGCTGCTACGCACACTACCTGGTCTGCAAAGCGACAAAAAGCAACTTTGAACTCTGCCCCAACGTTCCAGGTACACAATTCACTTTTCTCCTCCCTCGTCTCATGGTCCCTCTACTTCGAAAGATATTAAAGTCACACGAATTCGAGGATCTGGAGACCGATCTCCTCACATGGGATCAGAGACCACCCCCCGACCCCGACCAAACTCATACCTGAGGTCGCAGTGGCACACTAGCAATCCATCCAACGGCTTTGCTTTCCTTCTTCGGTGACCTATGACCATCCCTTATGATGATACACTGGGCTGGGGGTGGGACTATATGTGAGAGCAGTAGCACAAGCAAGCAAGCGCCGTCAACCTCTCCAGAATGAGGCTTGAAACTCATAGTAGTGTTTCTCTTCTTTCTCTTATTGGATGGAGCCCAAGAATGGGCATTGCAATTTGCTTGGGACAACGAGAGAAGCTAACTGAAGCACCCGGCTAGAATGCTGCTGGAACCGGAAAAAACAAATCCTCGTTTGAATACCGTCCCACGCTAAAAGTAGCCCAAAAACAGGCAACTAAGCAACCTGTGGAAACTCAGCCGCTACCAACTGTAAAACGAGCCCAATGGGGTAGTGTGGCAGGAATGGATGCATGAATTTGTGATACTTCAGGAGTCAGACAGCACACACCAGAATGAGAAAGTAATCTTCTTTATTTGCCAGCAAACAAAGCAGGACATCAGTTCTAGCTCTCTTCTCTTCTGTCTCAGCTCTCTGTGTCTTTGTCTCAGCTCTCTTCTTATGCTGTTTTCTCCTTCTTCTGTCTGTTCCTTCTGTCCTTCTCTTTCTTCTGAGCTCCTTCTGACGTTAACTGCTTCTGCTCCTACTTAAATACAGTTCTATCCAGCCTAGCCTAGCCCAGCCCCCTTACTCTCCAATTGGTTAAGGAATAGATTGGTCACTTTGCCTCAACCAATCATTACTTTAAAAATATCAGTTACATAGGTTCCAGACATCCTAAACTGACCTCTAACCTGGGGCCCCTCAAGCCAGACATTTGGTCTCCAGAACTCTTATATTTTCTCATTATGATTGATTTCTCATCTATAGCTTAACCTGGGTTCACTTAGAGGATAATGGATATTCTTACATTTATTATTCTCATATTCCTAGTCTGGTTCATACTAACTGCTAACTAAACTCTGGCATTCATTAAAGAGGTCAAAAGTCAGTCTTACTTAATAGCATACATATCAGGTTATCACTTTCAAGACCATTTCTACATTTTACCTATAATTAATCAAGGAGAAGAGAGCTGACTAGTCCTGACCTCTTTCACCTATCAGCTTATACATTGAACCAGCCAGAACTATGGCTAAGTCAAACCACATGTTGGCCTCTTCACTACAGTCTTTGCTTAGAAAATACAGCAGAGAGTAACATTAGATTTAAAAAGGTATTCTACATTTAACTACACAGAATACACAGAATCAGTATTTCTTATAAGACATATTCTAAATATCAAAAACTTGTAAATACTAATCTATTGCCTCTCTCTAAACAGTATTTCTATCTAATCATTTTTCTATTTAATCCTAAACAAACTGTCTGCAATATGCCGGCTCATACATATGTGTTTGCTAGCATTCATTATTCACAAGGGTGAAAGAAATTCCTTTCTCTGACCTTTCTAACCCAGCCCAGCAAACGCTAGAGTTCAATATAATCTGAACCATCTGGCATACCTTCACTTCTTGCAGGACTAAGAATTTAAAATAATATTTCAGCACCTTTAAACAGAATTAACCCTTCATATGATTTCTTATATATGATTATGCCCATGGCTGCTTCAGTAGGAAAATAGTTGGATTTAGAAACTCTGCACGCGAGGAGGTTGTTTTTTTTTTTTTTTTCAAAATCATCTTTATTGAAGTTATTTAACAATACAATGGTACAAAATCATATAGAGCCGAATTGTATCTACTACTACTATTACTATTTAGCATTTCTAATACGTATGTATACACATAGAAGACAGCGCTGTGGGTGCTTGAGCACCCCCCAATCCTATCCTATATAATAAAAAGCAACTCCAACGTTCTGAAGCTGACTCCGTGGCAGTGAAGTCTTGAAGCATTCGTGTGCTCTCTGTAAGGCTGTATCCATCTCCTGAATTGACACGTCACGTACTTCCAGGTACGTCACACGCAGCACTGACCAACCACACGATAGCAGCACGAGGCCCCGCCCCTGCCGCCCTCGCTGCCATGCCCCCCCCCAAGGTCGCCACCGCTCCCCCCTCCACCCCCTCCCCCCGAGGTCGCCCCTCTACCCCCCTCCACCCCCCTCCCAAGGTCGCTGCAGCCACTGAACCCCCCCCCCCCCGAGGTCACCGACACTCCCCCCCTCCGTCCGCCACCCAGCCGGGCCCCCTGCACTGAAATCGCAGTCTCACCTCCGTGAAAGCAGCGGTGCAGGCAGCAGACCGCCTCCCTTCGGCCCTCCTTCCCTCCTTGCGTCCTGCCCTCGCGTAAGTTGCGTCAGACGAGGGCAGGACACAGGAAGGGAAGGAGGCCCGAAGGGAGGCGTTATGCTGCCTGCACCGCTGCTTTCACGGAGGTGAGACTGCGATTTCAATGCAGAGAGCAGACGGTCAACGACGGAGGGGGAGGGGGTCCTGAGACCAGAGGGGGGGGTTGGAAGGGGTCCAGATCAGAGAGGGGGGTACCTGGGGGGGAGGGGGTCCTGAGGGGGGAGGGGGTATCTCTGTCACGCACACACTGTCTCTCACACACTCTGTCTCATACACTCTCTTGGTCTCACAGAAAGTCTGTGTATCGCACACATACTCTCTCACACTCACGCCCTCTCTCACACACACTGTATCTGTGTGAAACACACTTTCTCTCAAACTCACTGTGTCTCAGATACTCAGTCGCACACACTCTCATTCTCACACACACACTCTCTCTCTCACACACACTCTCTCTCTCACAGACACAATCGCACCCTCTCTCTGTCACACACAAACACTCAGATATTCACTCTCTCTCACACAGTCACTCTCACACACACTCAAACATACACACTCCGAGGAAAACCTTGCTAGTGCCCGTTTCATTTGTGTCAGAAACGAGCCTTTTTTACTAGTATTGAGAGAATTCCTTGTATGTGTCCAGGAAGGGGTTATTTCCATTGGGCTTAGCACCTCTAATAATACTGAAAAGATGGCTTCTATGTGTATACAACAAGGAACAAAATGCTTCAGACGTGAAGCATAAAACAAGATATCAAATGAGCAGATGAGAGGAAACAATCTTACGATTACCACCGGGTAAGCACCATGCAGTAGAAAATTTCTGCCGCGTGTTTTGGACATGCCTCAAAAATGGAATTACCACTTGGGGCATGCGGTAGCCAGGCGGTAGTTCCAATTTGATGCACGTACACATAGGCGCTGACTCCGTGGGTGCTGTGGGTGCTCGAGCACCCCCAATATTGCACCCACCGGAAGTTTGTTCCCTCCCTCCCTTTGAGTTCCAGGCCCCCTCCCTCTGAATTTTAAAAGTCATCTATTTTACCTCATAAGGGTTAGGGCGGCAGCAGCGGTAAAAAGCATGCAGGCTCGGCTCGGTGCTTAGTTCAGGTTTCCCTTCTCTCTCACTCAGCTCTGGTCCCGCCCTCATTTCCTGTTTCCGCAAGGGTGGGGCCAGAGCTGAGAGAGAGAGAAGGGAAAACTGAACTAAGCACCGAGCCGAGCCTGCATGCTTTTTACCGCTGCTGCAATTTGGAGGGAGGGGGCCTGGAACTCGAAGGGAGGGAGGGAGGAAGGAAGGGAGGAAGGGAGAGACAACAACGGAACTGGGAGGGGGGACCCTGGAACTGGGAGGGAGGGGGGACCCTGGAACTCGGAGGGGGGGGAGAGAAAGGAGAGATAAAGGGGAGGGAGGGGGGCCTGGAACTTGGAGGGAGGTGGAGGGGGAACAGGGGAGAGGGACGGGGAGGGGGGAATGCTCCACCTGTAAAAAAAAAAATCAGCACCCCCAATCATTTTGAAAAGTTGGCTCCTATGCACGTACATGAGTAGGTGCCTACACAACTTAGGGCCCCTGAGTGATGGAGGAAGAGGGAGAAGGTCTGGGGCCATAAAGCCACAAAAGAGACCATGGTTTATCTGACAATTGCTCACTAGAGACAGCTTCCCAAGCTTTCTGCGAAGAAGATCATAATTGTTTAGAGTGAGTTTGAAATATCTTATAAAATGTGGAGTATTTACCAGAGTGGTGAGAAACAAGGAGAGATTGAAAAGGGGAGAGAAGGAAGTAAAACAGTAATATTTAAATTAGTATGAAGTATTCCTTTTGTAGTCTGTGCCAGTTAAAAAAAAATGAGAGGGAGGGAAAATTCTTGTTGCAATTGTGCAAATGATTTACATTTTCCATTACATATTAATTGAGAAAGAAGCCATAAATTATTTTCCTTATGCCAAAGGGGCCAATCAAATGGCTTATTATCAGTCTTTTTTAGAGGATTATTCCAAATTGGTACATCATAAAGAACTTTCGGTTTGTTTGAGAAGTAAAATTTGAATCTTTTAGGGTCCTGTTTACTAAGACACGTTAGTGTTTTTAATGTGCCTACAATTAGCACCTGCGCTGACCGTTTAGGTGCCTATAAGGATATTGTAGGCACGTACATGGTTAACACGCGTTAAAAATGCTAACATACCTTTAACGCGGCTTAGTAAACAGGGCTCTTAATAACATAAATAGTGGTGGAAATAACTAGTAAAGGCTTGATCTTTTTAAAAGTAATCATCTCAGATAGGAGATGTAATGGTTTAGGATGTATTAAATACATTTCAGAAATAAGCCAAGTAGAGAAAGAGGGAAGATAGGATTTCATCCATAAACAGAAACCACTTTGAGGCTTGATTTAGAATGAATGATTGGTGATATTGCATGATATTTGGAAAATTGACTCCTCCTTTTTCTTTTGGAAGGTGTAATATTTTTAAAGCAATGTGGGGAGGTTTTGTCTTCCATAAGAAGCTAATTAAAATGTTATCTATTTGTAGATATGATTTGTCAAAAAAAAAACAGCCAACCGCAAGGGTTGTGCAAAATTATTAGTGTCTCTTTTTATATATTTTTTCTGGAATTTTTTAATTGCATCATGCATCACCTTAAAAAGAAAAAAAGATTATAACTGTGTAACCAGCTCTTCCCATTGCCAACCGTATAAAAATAAAGGTTCAGCTTAACTTAACTAACTGAGCTTGACTGCGTGTAGTTATCGCGAATGGCAACCAAGACCCGGCGGACCCGTTTCACCAGAGGGCTTCTTCAGGGGACACAGGATACCCAATTCGTCGATACCAGTTCAAGCTCAGCAGTGGCACTGCAAAATAACAAAACAAAAGGTTACACATTATATAGTCTCAAAAACTTTCCATAGTGTTACTCACACTCAACAAAAAGGAGAACAAATGAAAAGCAAACCACGACAGCAGCTGACCTTAACCAGTGCTCCATCTGTTGGAGCTTGAATGCCGGAGCCCAAAAAGAAAACGCCAATATATACAGTGGGGGAAATAAGTATTTGATCCCTTGCTGATTTTGTAAGTTTGCCCACTGACAAAGACATGAGCAGCCCATAATTGAAGGGTAGGTTATTGGTAACAGTGAGAGATAGCACATCACAAATTAAATCCGGAAAATCACATTGTGGAAAGTATATGAATTTATTTGCATTCTGCAGAGGGAAATAAGTATTTAATCCCTCTGGCAAACAAGACCTAATACTTGGTGGCAAAACCCTTGTTGGCAAGCACAGCGGTCAGACGTCTTCTGTAGTTGATGATGAGGTTTGCACACATGTCAGGAGGAATTTTGGTCCACTCCTCTTTGCAGATCATCTCTAAATCATTAAGAGTTCTGGGCTGTCGCTTGGCAACTCGCAGCTTCAGCTCCCTCCATAAGTTTTCAATGGGATTAAGGTCTGGTGACTGGCTAAGCCACTCCATGACCCTAATGTGCTTCTTCCTGAGCCACTCCTTTGTTGCCTTGGCTGTATGTTTTGGGTCATTGTCGTGCTGGAAGACCCAGCCACGACCCATTTTTAAGGCCCTGGCGGAGGGAAGGAGATTGTCACTCAGAATTGTACGGTACATGGCCCCATCCATTCTCCCATTGATGCGGTGAAGTAGTCCTGTGCCCTTAGCAGAGAAACACCCCCAAAACATAACATTTCCACCTCCATGCTTGACAGTGGGGACGGTGTTCTTTGGGTCATAGGCAGCATTTCTCTTCCTCCAAACACGGCGAGTTGAGTTCATGCCAAAGAGCTCAATTTTTGTCTCATCTGACCACAGCACCTTCTCCCAATCACTCTCGGCATCATCCAGGTGTTCACTGGCAAACTTCAGACGGGCCGTCACATGTGCCTTCCGGAGCAGGGGGACCTTGCGGGCACTGCAGGATTGCAATCCGTTATGTCGTAATGTGTTACCAATGGTTTTCGTGGTGACAGTGGTCCCAGCTGCCTTGAGATCATTGACAAGTTCCCCCCTTGTAGTTGTAGGCTGATTTCTAACCTTCCTCATGATCAAGGATACCCCACGAGGTGAGATTTTGCGTGGAGCCCCAGATCTTTGTCGATTGACAGTCATTTTGTACTTCTTCCATTTTCTTACTATGGCACCAACAGTTGTCTCCTTCTCGCCCAGCGTCTTACTGATGGTTTTGTAGCCCATTCCAGCCTTGTGCAGGTGTATGATCTTGTCCCTGACATCCTTAGACAGCTCCTTGCTCTTGGCCATTTTGTAGAGGTTAGAGTCTGACTGATTCACTGAGTCTGTGGACAGGTGTCTTTCATACAGGTGACCATTGCCGACAGCTGTCTGTCATGCAGGTAACGAGTTGATTTGGAGCATCTACCTGGTCTGTAAGGGCCAGATCTCTTACTGGTTGGTGGGGGATCAAATACTTATTTCCCTCTGCAGAATGCAAATAAATTCATATACTTTCCACAATGTGATTTTCCGGATTTAATTTGTGATGTGCTATCTCTCACTGTTACCAATAACCTACCCTTCAATTATGGGCTGCTCATGTCTTTGTCAGTGGGCAAACTTACAAAATCAGCAAGGGATCAAATACTTATTTCCCCCACTGTACTAAAACGCCCACGCATACGTGCTGGTGAGCGTGTCAATTCTCAGCTGCCCCTGACAGCCAGCCATTCGTGAATGTCAATGTCCACGCTTACGTGCTAAAGAACCAGTCAGGAAAAAAAACAGCTGTACCTGACAGCTAACGTAATTAAATGGACAAGCCCATGCTCCAATACCAGCTGGGATCCAAACTGCATGTAAAATTGTGAAAATAGAAAAGAAAAAAGGGGAGAAAAAGAAAGTTGAGGGTACCGAAATATCTATATTGACAACACTAGATGCTCTCAAAAAAACACCACCCAGTCAATCTTCGAATTGAGGCCATGTGGTTCTGTAGACCCCAAACGGAAAATCAAACACTGTTCCAACTGTATCAGTCTCTTGTTGACGTCACCACCCCGAGCTCTAGGGGTAACAGATGGAACACTTTTAACCTAATGACAGGGGAGAGCTTTGACAAAATCCTAAGAGACCTTCGACCAACTACCTGCTCCTTCGATCCCTGCCCATCAAAGATAGTGCAGCAGGCAAGTATGGGGACTGTCTTCTATGTTTGTGCAGTGCTGCGTACGCCTTGTAGCGCTATAGAAATGCTAAATAGTAGTAGTAGTAGTAGTCTTATAGAAGGTGCCACAAAAATTGTGAACACCTCTCTTTCTAATGGGCAATTACCAACAGCATTAAAAAGGGCAGTGGTTCGCCCTGTACTGAAGAAAAACAACCTTGACCAAGACAAACTTGAAAGTTACAGGCCAGTATCCAATATCCCGTTTCTAGGGAAACTCATAGAACAAACAGTCTGTGTTCAACTTAATGAATGGCTAGAAAAGAGTAACTGGCTAGATCCATGTCAATCTGGATTCAGACCTGGTTATGAAACAGAAACGGTCCTCGTATCCCTACTAGATGATCTTCACAGAAACTGAGACAAGGGATTTGCCTCGATGTTAGTACTGCTAGATTTCTCAGCAGCTTTTGACACTGTGGATCATGATATCTTGCTAGCACGACTGACAGAAACAGGTATCAATGGAACAGTACTTGCCTGGTTCAGATCCTATGTATCAGACAGGCAACAATCCATAATGATTGTCAGCAAATCATCACCACCATGGGCACTGACCTGCGGGGTACCACAAGGATCGATACTGTCACCTATTCTGTTCAATATCTACCTCAAGCCACTAGCTGCTGATTCAGTCAATGGACACTCAGTTCTACATCTATGCGGATGATGTGCAGCTACTCATACCCATTGGACCAGACTTACCTACAGCCTTGAATAAACTGATCACTTGTCTAACATCAGTTCAAGAATGGGCTAAACACAACAAGCTTTGCCTGAACCCAAGTAAAACCGAGCTTCTCTGGGTCCCTAATACAAGTGGATACATACCTGACATCAAAATCCCTTTTGGAATACAGTTAGATTCAACACTTACTCTGATTCTCCAAATCCAAGCAACCTTCAAGAGCTGCTTACTATTTGTGACAGCTGCGCTGCCTCTCTCCTTACACTGAGAAGGTAAATCTTATCCCAGTTGTGCATGCCAGCTCCAGTTGATTCAGAATGCAGCAGCAAGACTCATAGAGGGTTGCAAGCGACGTGACCACATCACACCATTTTTGCAAAAAATTAATTGGCTACCAGTACAGTACAGGGCTAATTTAAAACTCTATGTCTGATCTTCAAGGCCCTGAAAGGAAATGGTCCCGAGTATCTGAAGAGTAGGATGATCCTCCACACACCGCAAAGGACATCCCAAGGACTTTCACTAACTACACCCTCTCCAAAAGACATTACATGATGTGATACTCGCAAGCGAGCCTTCTTCGGAGTAGCCCCCTTACTCTGGAATGCATTGCCTGAAAGGCTCTGCTTAACACAAGACTAACTCTACTTCAGGAAGCAGGTGAAAGCTTGGCTCTTCAACCAAGCCGTTAACGGAAGAAGTAACTAACTTGTTAGTCTCACTCACACACACAAGGATTGACTCGGGCTGCACATACTGCAGCGGGACATGTTTATCCACTCCTACCCTAGCTGAGATAATATTTAACCATCTCTCTGACCTCACGTTCAACTTTCTTCAAATAAATCACCTTACTTTCTAATTCTTCCTACTTTCTTACTCATCTAAATGCTACAACTTTGCCTTACCCTTCACTACCAATTATAATGTTCTAGTACATATTGTGTTGTCATTGCAAGTAGTATACCATGCCATACTTTGTATTGTTGTTTGAATATTTTTACTGCTCTAATTGCCTCCGGTTCATGTCTGATCTATTCTTACTGTACACCACCTTGAGTGAATGCCTTCAAAAAGGTGGTAAATACATCCTAATAAATAAATAATGCTGTCAATTACTCTTCCCGAAAAATCGTCCAAAGAATGCGAACATTGTATAAAGTGGGACACCAGAGGTGCCCCCATCCTTTGATGTAAAATACTGTGTCTATGTTCATTGATGCGGATATTCAGTGATCTGGTAGTTTTCCCGATGTACAATTTTGGACAAGAGCACCGCAATGCATACACTACATAGGATAATCTACAGTCAGTGTGGCGAGTGGAATGATAGATTTTTTTGTCCACAGGATTGATCCAAACATCGCCTTCCCAGGTGATGTCACAGGTCTTGCTGTGTCATTCGCGATAACTACATGCTGTCAAGCTCAGTCAGTTAAGTTAAGCTGAACCTTTATTTTTATACAGTTGGCAGTGGGATGCGCTGGTTACACCGTTATAATCTTTTTTCAAGTTGATGCATGATGCAATTAAATTCCAGAAAAAATATATAAAAAGAGACACTAATAATTTTGCACAACCCTTGCAGTTGGCTGGGGGTTTTTTGACCGATGATTATACAGAAAAGACATGTGACCAGGTTGGTCTAATTGCTACAGGCTTGGAGTAGCAGGTCACCATTTTCTGAGGTCTTTTCCCCCATTTTTTGCCTTTTTTTTGATTGGGTGGTGTTAGTCACATTCAAAGTTTTTGCTCGCTTTCTGCAGTACTACTGAGGTTGACTTTAAGCGAGCTTTCTCCTCTTTGTTGTGTATTACCTAGATATGATTTGGCAAGCGAAGAAGTAACATGTTAATATATAATTTAGTTTTGGTGTGATGATCATTTTAATAGAGTCTAGTCTGCCCCACCAACTAAGAAATAGAGGGGACCAATGGGAAATTATATCTTTCAGAAAGAATAAAAGAGTGGTAATATTTTTATTAATGGTAGCTTCGATAGATTTATTGAAAAAGATACCTAGGTATTTAATGAAATCTGTTTGGATTTTAAATGGGAAGGATGCTAAATTTTGAAAGTCAACTAAATTATAAAGAGGAAGACACTCTGTTGTATCCCAATACACTTTAGGGCCCTTTTACAAAGACGCGCCGAAAAATGGCCTGCACTAGTGTAGGCTCATTTTTTGGGCATACGTAGGTCCATTTTTCAGTTTGCCTGTAAAAAAAGGCCATTTTGGGGGGGCCTGAAAGTGGACATGCAGCAATATTAAAACCAGTGCGCGTCCATTTTCGACATGAGACCTTACGCCAGGTAAGATCTCATGCACTAACCAGACAGTAATCATCAGTGCATGTTCACTGACGATTACCGCCAGGTAAGCACCACAAGGTAGAAAGGTTCTACTGCGTGTTTTGGACACACATGAAAAATGGAATTACCGCCTGGGGCATTCGGTAGCCAGTCAATAGTTCCAATTTGAGGCACATTGTATGTGCGTAGGCGCCTACACGGCTTAGTAAAAGGGCGCCTTTGTAGCCTGATATGTGGGAAAAATCTTTAATTATGTTTAATATATGAGGAATTGAATTGGGGGTGGTATGAAGAAGTAAGTCATCTGCATAAATGAACAATTTAACTTCAGTTATTAGTTTTGTATCCTTCGATTAATGTATTTTGTCTAAGGGCAATGGCTAAAGGTTAAATCACTAGATTAAGGGGGGAGTAGAGTTAGTAGGGTAGGAAAAACGCTGTAAAATCGATGACATTTCCTTTGTGTGTTCTCTAAATGGCATGTAACATGTGCTATGATATATTGTGTGATGTACTGTGAATAACTGTCATCAATAAAATAGTTATAAAAAAAATCACTAGATTAAACAAAAGGGGGGATAGGGGACATCCCTGTCTTGTACCCCTGGATACAGAGAAGGCAGACGAAACAAAGATTCTGGCTTGGGGGTTTAAATACAGGATTTTAATAAAAAGAGTGTCAAAACCAAACCAGGGTAGAACCTTAAATAAATAAGACCATTCTACACGATCAAATGCCTTCTCTGCATCCAGGAATAGTACAACCAAGGGCTGTGAGTAATTAGATGCTAAGGAAAGTATTGTAAACACTTCCCACGCAGCCTGGCTGTGCTTCGACTTTCCCAGACCTGGGCCCAACTCCACACCAGGTTTACTAGGTAAATCTGGATACTTGGCAGTTCAAACAATATCAAACCAGTCAGAAATTTCCTGTATTTAATTAGGAATAGTCTCTTCCCTGGGGCTACATGCCTCCCCAGGCTTAGTACATAGCTCCAGCACTCTTATAGCTTCAACTCAGCAACAAAAAGGAAAACAAAAAAAACAAGCTCTTTTCCAACAGGTATTAACCCAGCCCTGAGTTCCACAGTCCAAATCCTTCCCTCCCCGAGTTCATCAACTCCACTATACCTTGGGCAAAAGCTCCAGCACTTTCCCCAGCAAAGAGGTTCCCAAAGTCCATTCAGCAAAAAGCCCTAAAGTTCTTTCACCCAAAAGTTCCCCAAAGTTCATTCAGCCAAAAATGTTCTGCTGCGTGCTTCACACTCACCCTAGCAAACCCTCACCTCAGAGCAACCTGCGGAAAGGGTACCCCCTCCCATTCATACCAGCCACTAACTCCTGGTATCCTCCCCAAGGGTCATGCTTGAGCCCAGGGCCATGTGGAAGCTACTTCCCCAGGGGACCCACTCAGATAGTTCTCTGGGCTTTTCTCTCAATGAAATGAATTAACCGGTTCATCAAGGTTGCTAGCAGGCCCTGAGATTGCCCCTTTTCTACCCGGGCTCAGGCAGAAATATCCATGGGCTCTACCTGCATTCCTTCACCAACCTCTTTGGCCTCGGTAATCACCTCCTCCGGCATCCATTCCATAGGCTCTATCTGTCTCTCCCCCTTCCTCAGCTGCTCCCAATCTTTATGCGGAAAATGCTCAAAAGCTTCCACCTCCTCCCCCCTGGGAACCTGGGAGTTGTAGCCTGGTTCACCTTCTCTAAGGGAGTCTAGTGTGTGCCAGGCCAGAAATAAACAGTGAGCAACCAAAACAGCCAGAAGGCAATCCACTCTATATAAAAAAAAAAAAATTATAAACACAATGACATGGTGTTGAAACATGCAGCACTAGAGGGCTAAAAAACAATCTCTAAAAAAAAGTTTTATATAAAAGTAGAAAAAGATGTTGCCAAAAAGCACCACTAAATGTGTGTTCTTAAGGAATGATGCGAGAGACAACTACAGTACAGATTGCTAATTCATGCTCAAAGATGTATTAGTTGTATTAAAAACAATGAGCACAAAAGGACTCATGCCTACTGTAAAAAACGAGGCAGGAAAACAGAAATATGTAAAAAAGTAAGGTAATACCAAAATAAAATTAAGGTAACACCAAAAAAAACTGACTGAACATTGCTACCGGGGAGAGGGCATGCATTGTAAAAAAGACTCGTCAATAATGTGGTCTATAGGAATCAACATCTAATGGGTATGTGGGGGCATCTAATACTAATTTTAAAATCACTCTGTCCGCCCCTCACGTTCCATCACAGGCACATCAGGGACACAGTTACCGAACTAGACTATGCCAAGTTACTGGCTGCCTGGAAACGAGATATCCCCATGGCCCTTACATTGCCTCAGTTCAAGTCCCATGTGCTTACAATGCGCAAAACAATGAACATGATGCAGCACTGGGAGCTACAATACAAATTTGCTCTTCGACTCTACATTTCACCCAGAAGAGCCTTTCACATGGGACTCTTGCCTTGGGGAGAGTGCCTCAATTGCAGGGATCCGGGGGCCACCCTCGGGCACATGTTTTGGTCCTGCAAGGGCATAGTCCGATTTTGGAAGGAGCTAGTACAATATGTTTCTGAGATGTGGAAGGCGGGCTGGAAGTGTGACTCGGCGCTGCTCCTGGGCCATCCTGTTCTCATACACCCTGTCCCATCAGGATTACCGCTTTTGTACGCAAAGCTATTGTAGGGGCTAAACAAGCAATACTCTCAGAATGGCTTACATACAACTACCCTACAGTATCGCAGTGGCGTGTGCATATGATAACGTTATTGCGGGTAGAGAGGGTGGGAATTACAGACTTTAAAACGAAGACTGGAGTGCGTTTCCAACTCACTTGGACTCCCTTTTGGAATACTCTGAATCCAACTGCCAGGAGTAGACTGTTAAATTTCTAGATATTGCCCTGTACCCTGCGTTATTATGTTCATTTGATGCCATAGCAAGGGAAAGGGGGGGGGTGGGAGGGAAGGTTAAGTCCTATTTGTTGGGGTAGAAGTACTATGTGTTAGTTTAGCCACATGGGGGGAAAATATCAGACGTTCATACATGATGATGTTAACTTTTCTTCTTAAGTTTTGAATAAAAATGATTGAAACATAAAATCGCTCTGTCCTAGAGAGCATATTGGAGACAATAAAGAATACCTCCTAAGCAAACATGGAAAGAGAGCAGGGTGCATAAAGATACTGTTTGAAGTAAAAAAAAAAAACTGTCCTATGTAAAATTAAAGGTATGAATGGTATAAATAATATTTATTTGTTACATTTGTACCCCGCACTGTCCCACACATAGCAGGTTCAATGCGGCTTACATAGTAGTAAGATTACAATTTTCAAAGCACTTAGACTTACAAAGTCCCATTGTAGCCTATGGAACTTTGTAAGTCTAAGTGCTTTGAAAATATGCCTCAATGTGTAGTGCAGAGAAAACGGCTAAGTTTAGCAGAGTAATGGGGATGTGTAGATAGGTAATATTATAAGGGATAACAATATGTAACCTGTAATTAAAATCATCCATAGTACCTGAAGATTGGAGGGTGGCCAATGTAACACCGATTTTTAAAAGGGGTTCCAGTGCCAGGTAAAATAGTGGAAACTATTATAAAGAATAAAATTAAGAAACACATAAATCAATATGGTTTAATGGGACAGAGGCAGCATGGATTCAACCAAGGGAAGTTTTGCAAATTTGCTTCATTTCTTTGAAGGCATGAATAAATATGTGGATAAAGGTGAGCCGATTGATGTAGTGTACCTGGATTTTTAGAAAGCTTTTGACAAGTTTCTCATGAGATACTCCTGAGAAAATTAAAGAGTCATGGGATAGGAGGTAGTGTTCTGGTGTGGATTAGGAATTGGTTACTGGATAGAAAACAGAGGGTAGTGTTAAATGGTCATTTCTCTCTCTGGAGGAGGGTAAATAGTGGAGTGCTACAGGGATCAGTACTGGGACTGGTGCTATTTAACATTTCTATAAATGATATGAAAATTGGAATGATGAGTGAGATGATTAAATTTGCAGATGACACAAAACTATTTAAGGTTGTTAAAACACATGCAGACTGTGAAAAATTGCAGGAAGATCTTAGGGAATTGGAAGTGTGGGCGTCCAAATGGCAGATGAAACTTAATGTGGACAAATGCAAAGTGATGCACATTGGAAAGAATAATCCAAATCATAGTTACCTGATGCTAGGGTCCACCTTGGGGTTCAGCACCCGAGAAAAAGATCGAATTGTCTTTGCAGATAATACACTGAAATCTTCTACTCAGTGTGCAGTGGTGGCCAGAAGAGCAAACAGGATGCTAGGAATTATTAGGAAAGGGATGGTGAATAAGACCAAAAATACTGTAATGCCTCTGTATTGCTCCATGCTGTGACCTCACCTTGAGTATTACATTCAGTTCTGGTCTCCTTATGTCAAAAAAGATATAGCGGAATTAGAAAAGGTTTAGTGACCAAAATGATAAAGGGATGGAACTCCTCTCATATCAAGAAAAGATAAAGAGATTAGGGCTCTTCAGCTTGGAAAAGAGACAAATGAGGGGAGATATGATTGAGGCCTACAAAATCCCGAGTGGTGTAGAACAAGTAGAATCAATTTTTTACTCATTCCAAAAGTGCAAAGATGGAGACACTCAAGGAAGTTACAAAAAAGAATAAAAACAAACGCAGGAACCTGAAATCTAGATCGCCAATGAGATATAAAATATAAAAGTGCAAAAAAAGGTAACACAAGACAAACAGGCTTATTTTCGAAAGTGATCGCCGGTGATCTTCCAACATAAATTGGGAGATGGCCGGCAATCTCGCAAAAGCGGCGAAATTGGTATAATCGAAAGCGGCTTTTTTGACACCATCGCCGCTTTCCCGTCGCCAAGCCGGTGAAAGTTCAAGGGGGCGTGTCGGCAAAGCGACGGCGGGACATGGGTGTGGCTACCAGATGGCCGGCTTTTGCAGATAATGGGGGGAAAATAAGCGGCGTTAATCAGTATTTCGCCTGGTTTACTTGGTCCTTTTATTTTCATGACCAAGCCTCAAAAAGGTGCCCCAACTCACCAGATGACCACCGGAGGGAATGGGGGATCACCTCCCCATACTCCCCCAGTGGTCACCACCCCCCTCCCACACTAATAAAAATAAAAACCTTTTTTTACCAGCCTGTATGCCAGCCTCAAATGTCATACCCAGCTCCCTGACATGCAGGTCCCTGGAACAGTTTTTAATGGGTGCAGTGCACTTCAGGCAGGCAGACCCAGGTCCATCCCCCCCCCCCCCCCCCACCTGTTACACTTGTGGTGCTAAGTGTTGAGCCCTCCAAACCCCCCAAAACCCACTGTACCCACATATAGGTGCCCCCCTTCACCCATAAGGTCTGTGGTAATGGTGTAGAGTTGTGGGGAGTGGGTTTGGGGGGATTTGGGGGGCTCAGCACCCAAGGTAAGGGAGCTATGCACCTGGGAGCTATTTGTGTATTTTTTAAACATTTTTAGAAGTGCCCCCTAGGGTGCCCGGTTGGTGTCCTGACATGTCAGGGGGACCAGTGTACTACAAATGCTGGCTCCTCCCATGACCAAATGCCTTGGATTTCACCGGATTTGAGATGGCCTGCATTTTTTTCCATTATCTCTGAAAAACAAAACCGACAATCTGAAACCCGGCGAACTCTGGCATTTGGCTGGGCTAAACCGTATTATCGAAAAAAAAAGATGTCCAGCCATCTTTTTCGATAATACGGTTCTGGCCAGCTGTTGCGCCGCTGCCAAAATAGTTCGCCGGCGACGTTCGATTATGCCCCTCTATGTGAAAACAGGTAACGCCAAAAGGACACCAAAATCTTTTGTCTCCAAAGCACAAAGAATATATCACTGATTAAAGTTGTTTATCCAAATCAACAGGTACTGTAGAGGTACAAAAATACAAATTTGATAAAATCTATAAGAATTGTGTGATGAGTGAACCGAAGAGAAAAGAAGTGTAAGACTTACTGGGAAATAATACTGACCAAACAGCACTGCTAAGTAGAGTTTATGCATTATAATGGAAGGCACACCAGTAACATGATATATTTAAATGCCTGTCTAATGCATATGCAAAAGTGTCTCATACATATTTAAACTGTTTGCAAATCGCCTGCCGGGGAAAATGTAGTAGAAGGTCAGGGTGCATAAAAAAGTCACAATGGGAATAACAGCAGAGGATAAAAATAACAAAAAAAGGGGGAGAAAAAGGAACAAATAAATCAGTGGCGTAGCTACGTGGGGCCTGAGGGGGCCGGGGCCCCCGCAGATTCACCCCAGGACCCCCCTCCCAGCGAACCCACCCCCGCCGCCGCCTACCTTTACTTTTGCTGGCGGGGGATCCCACTCCCCGCCAGCCGACGTCTTCTCAGTCCTTCCTGCTCTTCAATTTGTTTGCTGACGTCCTGCACGTAATTGTACGTGCAGGACGTCAGACTCAGAGAACAGTTCTGTTCTCTGAGTCTGACGTCCTGCACGTACAACGTGCAGGACGTCAGCAAACAAATTGAAGAGCGGGAAGCGACTAAGAAGAAGACGTCGGCTGGCGGGGAGTGGGATCCCCCGCCAGCAAAAGTAAAGGTAGGCTGTAGCGGCGGCGGGGTCGCGGTGGGAGGGGGGCGGCAATTTCAGCGGTGGGGGGGCGGCGCCGGGGGGAGGGCTAAAATGTGCCCCCTCCCCCCGGGCTCTGGACCCCTCACCCACGGAAGGCTGGCTACGCCCCTGAAATAAATCAATGAAAAAGAGGGGGTCACGTGACGCTATGCACAGGAGCAGACGTTAGCTACTTCGCTCCTGCCAACTCCTCGAGAACCTTGCAGATAAACAGCGGAGATTTGGGCGACCTCCGACCCATTTTAACAAGATATCCTGGAGGAGAGACTTAAGACCAACCAGACCCGACGGCGAGAATCAATGGCGGCGAAAACGCTTAGAAAAGATAAGGAGAAAAACCGGCCGACAGATGACAAGATGGCGGCCCCGGCTAGTCCGTCTTCCTCCCAGGTCAGCTCTGTGTGGACGGCCAAAATAGTTGGGGAGGTCACTAACGCACTGGAAACTATACTAGAAAACAAGCTGGGTTCACTGGAATCAAAATTAGAATCATTGCATAATAATGTCACGCAAATTAAGGAAGACATGGCAACCTACCAGCAGCGGACAAGCGAAATGGAAGACCGCGTGGCTAAAATGGAGGCCGGCCATAGCGAGATGGAAAAACAGCTATCTCAATACGCTGACAAAATTGAAGATCTCAAGAACAGGTCGAGACGCAATAATCTTCGCTTGGTGGGCGTAGCAGAGGATCGAGGAGACCGCGATCTGAGAAGCTACTTGGAGAATTGGCTCACTAAAGAACTGGACCTTCCGCAGGAGTTGGGCCCTTTAAGAATCGAGAGGGCACATCGGCTGGGACCAAAACAAACCAATGCAACAAGACCCAGAGTGATTATCTGTCGTGTATTAAATTTTGCACATAAAATGGCTATTCTGCAGGCGCTGAGAGGCGGGAGAGAGCTGTGTGTTGGAAATCAGAAAATACTCTGCTTTCAAGATTATTCAGCTGGAGTAGCGGCTAGGAGAAAGCAGTTTTCGCCTGTTTGTTCTGAACTGGTGCAACGCAAAATCCCGTTTGCCTTATTATATCCAGTGAAGCTGCGTATAATGCACAAGTCAGAGACAAAGTTCTACACTACAGCAGAGGAAGCCCGTGCCTTTATAAAAGATTTGGAGACACCTGGTGCAAGTTGAAAAAGAGCTGTTAAGCTTAAATGGACGCCTATAGCCAGCTGTCAAGGGTCAAACTCTTGGGAGAAACGGCAGTGAAACAATGCAGACCTGTACATGTTGCTGCTGAGTGGACTGGTGAACTGATCTATATCAGCACTCTTTGATGGCCTGCTGTTGCTGAAAAAGGTCAGTGGCTGGGAAAATAGCCAGAGTTTAAAGAGAGAGAAGGTTATCTTCCATGCAGTTTTCTGGCTCCTAGCTGAAACAGTTTGTTTACTCAGGAACAATTGATACCAATTGACTGGTTGATTATAAGATTTAATGCAGTACTGAGAGACACTATGAGGCATATTTTCAAAGCACGTTGGGAGGCTAAGTTCCATTGGTTTCTATGGAACTTTGGGAGGCTAAGTGCTTTGAAAATGAGCTTGCAAGTACAGTCGAAAAATGTTGTGGTTTTTTATTTGTTATTTTCACTGTTTAGAGTAAATATTGCTGTTTGTAATGTTTTTGGTTCCCAGAATGGGGTGAAATGGAATAACAAGGGAGTGAAAATATTAGTTGGCAGAGGCTTCCCTGGATTTCTCAGTAATAAAAGCATTGGGGTCACTGGTTGATGGTTGGTAGATGGGGGGAGGTTGCCCGATAAATTTGATGAGTTGGTTGTCAGGGTTTAGAGGAGGGGCGTTCGAAGTGACCTGAATTCCATAGGGATAGGAGGGGGAAAAGGGGGGATTCTGGAGGGGAACTGGGTGGGGGGGATGGGTATGGAGGGTGGGAGGGTAATGAAAGGTATAATTAGGAAGTTAGCTCAGGGGTATGAATGGAAAGAAGTAGGAGTAGATTGGGATTTAGGCTGAAAGGATGAGACAATAAAAAGTTTGTTCTATTACTGGAAGTCAAGGAGTGACATGAAGTATGGGGGAAACATCAGTGGTTTGTGGAAGAGGGGCCAGAGGCTGGGCTGGCTCCTCTTGTTAGATAAAAGACTCAAATGGCTTAATACTTTTGTACACTGTGAGGAGGATGCTTAAGATTGTTACCTGGAACGTGGGGGTCATACACTCCCCAATAAAAAGATCAAAAATTTTGCATTATTTACAGCGTATTAGAGCAGATATAGTATTCCTCCAGGAAACACATCTGTCTGGACAAGAACATGCTAAGCTTGCAAGGTGGTGGGTGGGAGAATGTGTGGCATCAGCAGCCACGGGCCGAAAGGGTGGTGTGGCAATACTCATCCGAAAGGGGGTGGCAGCACAATTTACTAATATAGTGCAAGATCCTGAGGGACGCTTTGTCTTTGGAACAGCTACAGTGGCAAGGCAACAGGTGATGCTTGGTAGCATCTATGCTCCAAATCAGCTTGACCTCCAATTTTATAAGAAATTGGGGACGATCCTAACAAATGTGGCATCCATCCCCTTGGTGCTAGGAGGTGATTTTAACACGGCATGGGACCCCACTCTAATAAATCTAATCCCCAGACTGGACCAGGGTCCAGAAAGCATGTGAAGGGGTTGCCTGATTTTTGCTCATTATTAGATCTTATTGATGTGTGGAGGGCCTTACATCCTCTTGATAGGGAATATACACATCAGTCCAGAGCACACAATACTTTTTCCAGGATTGATTATTTGTTGACCTCTAGAACAGCCTTTTCGGATATAGGAGAAGTTGAGACTGGTCCTTGTGTGATCTCTGACCACGCTGCAGTCTGGATGACATGGACTGGTGGGAGCCAGAAGGAGGCAAATGGGGGGTGGTCTTTCCCTAGCTACCTTTACAAGGATGTGAATTTTCGGGAATATTTGCTAGCCAAGTGGGGTGAATATTCACATTTTAATGCAGCACCAAATGTAGATGCCACACTCTTCTGGGAAGCAGCAAAGGCTGTTCTAAGAGGAGACATAATAAGCTATGTTAGCCACCACAAGAGAGCTAGAGATAGGGAAATCCTCAGATTGGAAAAACAGTTGCTGGGTTTGAGGAAACAATTCAGTGTGAACCCGATACCAAGGGTTAGACAAGATATAATAGCAACCCAATGTGCTTTGAACTCATTGATACATGAGCGTGCAGTTAGATCCCATACGTATTATAAATTTCATCTTTATAAATATGGTAATAAGGGGGGCAAGATGTTGGCTCGCTTAATTGCTCCTAGGTACACTTCTAAACAAATTCTAACTATTCGAAATGACAAGGGGCAATTGCTTCACACTGACAGAGAGATACGTGACGTCTTCCAAAGTTTTTTTCAAGCAATTGTATGAGTCAGAGGCGGAGAGTGCCCTTAGTGGGGAGCAATATCTAGAAAACATTGCCCTCCCTGACATCAAACAAGCAGATCGTAGGATGTTAAATGCCCCTATAAGTGATGACGAGGTGAGCTGGGCTATTGGGCACAGTAAGTTGGGTAAGGCCCCTGGTCCAGATGGTCTCAAATTAGAATTCTACAGAATGTTGGGGGATCCTATAGTTCCGTCAATAGCAAGAGCATTTAACAAGTGGGTGGAGGTTGGCCGGCTACCAGAACATCTTAATCTGGCTCAGATTATAGTGCTACCTAAACAACAGAGAGATCCCACTTTGGTGTCTTCATATGGGCCGATCTCTCTCCTAAATCAAGAGGTAAAACTATTTGCCAAAATTCTAGCTAATAGGTGGAGAAGAGTGCTATCGGGTATCATTCACGAAGCGCAGGTGGGGTTTGTTCAGGGGCGATCAGTAGCGCGTAATTTGAGAAGTATATTGGCATCACTGGAGAGATTGGCGATCACTAGAGAATCGGCTATAATGATTAGTTTCGACGCCAAAAAGGCGTTCGATCGGGTGGAGTGGCCTTATTTATTTACAACCTTAGCCAAATATGGGTTTCAGGGGTGGTTTCAGAGGGCGATCTCTGCACTATACTCATCACCTCGAGCCAGGATGTGGGTGAACGGGTTGTACTCGGAAGAGTTTGATATTTGTCGAGGGACCCGGCGGGGATGCCCATTGTCACCTTTACTTTTTGCTTTATATCTGGACCCTCTGATTCGAGACATATGTACATGCCCGGCAATTAAAGGAGTTCAATTTGAACACCAGGAATTTAAGGTGGCAGCCTTTGCCGACGACTTGTTAATAATACTCACGAAGCCTTGGGAGATACTAGCTTATCTTTTAGAGATATTTAATGAATTTGGGTCCTATTCTGGCCTTAAATTAAACTATGACAAGTCTGAAGCGTTAGCTCTTACTGCTGAGACTCGAAGAGCATGGCCAGGACAGTTTCAACTAAGATGGGTGGAGGAAGCATTTCGTTATTTGGTTATCCTTCTACCAGCCCGGACAGGGGGGATCTATAGCATAAATATCAAATGGCTGATAGCTAAGAACAAACAGCAACTGGAAGCTTGGAGAACTTTGACACTATCATTGTCTGGGCGACTGTGCTTAATTCGCATGGTAATCCTGCCAAGGTGGCTTTATGTGCTGCAAACGTTGCCACTGCGATTATTGATGAAGGATATTAGAGTGTTCTATCGCATGGTTACGAAGTTTTGTTGGGCGTATAAGAAAGCAAAAATTTGTCTGCAGTTGCTAATGGGAGGTTGGAACCAGGGCGGGTTGGGCCTACCTAATATTAAATATTATAATCTCGCTTGTTTATTGCGACATGTGAGGGATTGGGTATTCTCATCAAGTTACCACACACCTATAGAGTTGGAGGAATCTCTCTTTAGTCCCTATCAATTGATTTCTCTTCTGCAGGGGGATAGATCTTCCTTGCCACAGAGGATGAGAGGATCGGTGCTGTTGGGACCCTTACAGGGGGCCTGGAGATTTTGGGGGAAACAATTGTGAGGAGACCCGCAAGTGACAGAATTGCTAACCATACAGGGGAACGCGAACTTTCTACCTGGAATTGAGAATCCAATATTTCAACATTGGGTGTGACGGGGACTCAGTAACTTGGGGGTAGTGGTAGATCGGACTGGTGTGATTAGACCACTGGAACAGTTGATCCCTAATGAGTCATTAGGCTGGGGAGACACTTTTGCCTACTGCCAATTGAAGCATTATGTACAATCTTTAGACAAGGAGGGGCATAATCGAACGTCCATCTCCGAGAACGGGTCCGTGAAGGGGCGGGACGAACTGTATTTTCGAAAAAAATGGACGTCCATCTTTTTTTTCGAAAATACATTGGATTAGGGTGTTTTTTGAGCTGGGCGTTTTTGTTTTTTAGCGATAATCGAAACCGAAGCGTCCCAGCTCAAAAACGACCAAATCCAAGGCATTTGGTCGTGGGAGGGGCCAGCATTCGTAGTGCACTGGTCCCCCTGAGATGCCTCTATGCCAGCCTCAAATATCATACCTAGCTCCATGAAAGTAGTATGCAGGTCCCCAGAGCAATTTTACTTTAGTTGGTGCTGCGGGGACCCATGCAGAGAGGAAAAATCGGAAGAAAAAAAAAACAAGCAAGCAAGTGCAGTCAGGGACGTCCAAATTAAAAGATAGTAAAAGGGGGAATTGAACCAGCAACCTTTTGATTACAAGCTCAGTGCTCTTGCCAGTGCACCACTGATTAGACGTCCTTCCCTTCCCATTAAGTCTCTCCAAGTTTCTGTCAGCCAATCACAGCTCATTTAGCTGACATCTGTGTCAGCGAAACAGCGGTGATTGGCTGACAGAAACTTGGAGGGACTTAATGGAAAGAGAAGGACGTTTACTCAGTGGTGCACTGGCTAGAGCACTGAGCTTGTAATCAAAAGGTTGCTGGTTCGATTCCCCCTTTTACTATCCTGGTAATTTAGACGTCCCTGACTGCACTTGCTTGTTTTTTTTTTTTTTCTTCCGATTTTTCCTCTCTGCATGGGTCCCGCACAGCACTAACTAAACTAAAATTACTTCGGGGACCTGCATACTGCTGTCATGGAGCTGGGGATGACATTTGAGGCTGGCTTACAAGTTGGGAAAAAAGTGTTTAACATTCGTTTTTTTTTTGTGGGAGGGGGTTAGTGACCACTGGGGGAGTCAGGGGAGGTCATCCCCGGTTCCCTCCGGTGGTTATCTGGTCATTTAGGGCACTTTTTTGGGACCTGTTCGTGAAAAAAACGGGTCCAACAAAAGTGACCTAAATTCTCTCTGAAAACGCCTTTCTTTTTTCCATTATCGGCCGAGCACGCACATCTCTGCTCAGCCGATAACCACGCCTCAGTCCCGCCTTCACCACGCCTCCGACACGCCCCCGTCAACTTTATGCGTTCCTGCGACAGAGTGCAGTTTTGAAACGCCCAAAATCGGCTTTCGATTATACCGATTTGGGCACCCACAAGAGAAAGACGTCCATCTCCCGATTTAGGTCGAAATTTGGGCGTTTTTCTCTTTCGAAAATAAGCCTCAAGGCGTCTCTGAATTACAAATTAGGGGAGAAGATTCAGACACTATTTGAGGAGGCCTCGGAAGAGGCTCCTTCAATCTCTGGCCTCCAGAAGAAATTATGGTCTTTGACACCTGGCAAAGATTTGACACAGCTCAGACGGAGATGGGAAGTGGATGTGGGATGTGATCTCGCCTCCTGGGATATTACAGCACACCTCAAAGGTATTTCGCAAATAATTAGTGGGGCGGGGTACAGAGAGTGTGCATATCGAGTCATACACAGGGCATACTTCTCACAAGTGCAGTTGTTTAGAGCGGGGGGAATTGACTCGCCTACCTGTATGAAATGTAATTTAGCTGATAACACACTATACCATGGTTTATGGGAATGTGGGATTATAAGATGTTTTTGGAAATGGGTGGTGGCCTTTCTTTCCCTGATGTTGCCGAGAAGGGTACAAGGCACGCCTCAGCAGTTGGTGTTGGACTGTCCTGGTTCACTCAGGGGGCTAAAAGCGGAGGAAGTCCTGCTGTGTAGAAAGCTCTGCTTGCTAGCACGAAAATGTATTTTGCAAACATGGACTGTTCCGGAGAGACCTAAATTCTGGCACTGGCGCAACCAGGTGCATCAACTAATGACTTGGGAGGCGCAAGAGGCCAGGGGTTCCTTTAAACGGATTCACGATTTTTAAAGATTTGGAGTCCCTATATAGCCAAACTCACGCAGAGAGGTAGAAGTCTCATCCTTAACAAATTATGACTGAGGACCTTGAGGTTCCATTGATGCCTTTAGACGGATCATAGGGAGGGTAAAAAGGGGGGAGGATGGGGGGGCTGGGGGGGAGGGAAAGGGGGGGTGATAAGATTATGTAAAAGTTTGATGTTACTTTAGCAAAAAGTTTTGTTATGGACTATAGAGATATAAAATTGGTGACTGTTATTGATGATTAAATGTTGTGGATGTGACATCAATAAAAAAGTTAAACCATAAATCAATGAAAAAGGTAATTTGTACTAAGCAAATTCTATAAAGGCAAACATGGTAAATACCTCTAAATGTGAATAATCAAATAGGTGATCATGGCGTGCTTTGCGAGATCTGCTCATTGTGAAGATAAAAGTCACACCTCTTCAATCTGTTCAAAATTCTGCTGCACAATTAATATTTCGCCAAAGTCGCTATGCCCATATCAGCCCTCTTCTGAAGTCACTTCACTGGCTCCCTATCCATTTCCGTATACAATTCAAGCTCCTCTTATTAACCTATAAGTGCATTCACTCTGCTGCCCCTCACTACCTCTCCACCCTCATCTCTCCCTACACTCCTTCCCAGGAACTCCGTTCACTAGGCAAATCTCTCCTAATTGTACCCTTCTCCTCCATCGCTAACTCCAGACTCCGTTCCTTTTATCTTGCCACACCTTATGCCTGGAATAGACTCCCTGAGCCATTACGTCAAGCTCCATCCCTGGCCGCCTTCAAATCCGGGCTAAAGGCCTACCTGTTTGATGCTGCTTTTAATTCCAAACTTATCACTTGCTCGTAACCTTTATCTTATCTTCCTCTCTTCAATAGTCCCTTTCCCCTTATGTCCTATCTGTCTGTCCTACCATATCCCTTATTTGTCCTATCTGTCTGTCTTGATTTAGATTGTAAGCTCTTTTGAGCAGGGACTGTCTTTTCTTCATGTTAAATTGTGAAGCACTGCGTACGACTGGTAGCGCTATAGAAATGATTTATAGTAGTAGTAGTAGTAGTTTGATGGTTTCCAAAATACCGTAAATTGTATATAAATGGGCATTGAGTTCAAAAGTTAAAAAAAAAAGACAAAATAATCATAAAATTAAATTTAAAATATACCAGGAGGTAACATGTGTGGGCGTCCTTTTCGACGGTTCCACCAGCTGCTTGCTGGAGCGAGTTCCTGACTACTGTTAGTAGCTAAGTGAAAGACCCTTGAAGACGCTTCAGTTAGCGAAACATGATCATGTTGGGTTCTTCCAAAATATCATGATCAGTTGACTTAAGTTGAATCTATACTGGAGGCTACAATTTAAGAAGAGTGCTTTTAAGTTCATTTTGCACTACTATCAAAGTTTGCAGCCATCCCATGGTTTGACCTGTGCCGGCTCCTTGATTGCCCTTTACTAGAGACTGCTGGTTTTTCGGCATTGGGTAAAGACTGATGAGTGGGTTAATACCGGACACACTGATATTTTGATGGACTAAGACCATTGAATTGAATTGAATTTAAGTGGGGACATGCAGTGTTGAGCTCACAACTGACTTGACACGTTGAGCAGAAGGCTTTACACAGTATGAGGAGAGTGCTGTACAATTCTTTATAGCAGTTTCTGCATAGTGTTTGAACATATATTGTTTACATGTTTTATGTGGAGTGATTTCAAGTTGTGTATATGTGGATGAATGCGAGTATGTGATAGGATGATAGAGTGTATTGTAATATGATTATTTAAGATATTTAATAAAGATTCAAAAGTATGATAATATTTTAACGGTTGTTTAATAATTCACATTGCATGCTAGTTGCAACCAATTTTGATGTTTGAACCTTGTTTGTAATTTTGGTAATACATATACATTATGGTTATTCCCAAAAAAGCCAGCTCTTTCTCCCTTCCTTCTATCCTACTTACCCAGCACTCCCTCTTCCTCTCCAGTAGTATTTCCCCACCCCCTTTCCCATACCATGCCAGTATAGACCTTAGAAATGCATACGCTCTATATGTAGATCCTTCAACAGGTAGTGTGTCATGATTTAGGCTCTACACCCTTTCTGATGTTTTGGTGCCACTTCAGTAAGGCCAACTGTCGCGTTCTCGAGGGCCTGTGCATTCTGTCAGGTCCTCGAGGCAGAACCGGGAATCGTGAGCCCTTGGACCCCTGCCAAGGAGCGGCAGAGGTAGGCAAGACCACCCTGGAACTGGACATACGGAAGGACAGGACTGGAACTCTGGATTGGAAGTAGGCAACTGGAACCGGCAGAACAGGAACTGCTTCACCTGCACTTAGCCACTGTTCCGCTGGAGTTGAGCTCCAGCGTGCGGGTGGCTGGCAGGGCTTGCAGGACAAGGCCAGAACTGGAGATCCAGAGGACCCACCCTGGGTCTAGGAAACACGAGGAAGCAATACTAAATACTAGACTGCACTGAGCACTGCTTGCAGCTGCTAAGCCAGAAACACAAGACAGACTATGAAGACAAGACGTACAAGAGCTTAGCAGGAGCAAGGACTAGGGCAACATGCAAGCTAGGCAGAAGGGGGTTCAGGGAATACCCAAGGGTAAACCCACTAGCTAGGTAGAGGCAGGATACAGGATAATCACCCAGGAAATACACACTAGCTAGACAGAGACAGGATTCAGGATATACACTCAGGATATACAAGCAAGGTTCGGGATATATACTCAGTATATACGTTAGCTAGGCAGAGTGGGAAACCGGGTAAACACTAGCTAAGTAGGAACAGGACTCAGGATAGACACTCAGCATATATGCTAGCTAGGCACAGCAGGAAACCGGATACACTAGCTAAGCAGAAACAGGCTTCAGGTTAGACACTCAGGAAATACGCTAGCAAGGCACAGCGGGAAACCAGATAACACTAGCTAAGCAGAAACAGGCTTCAGGGTAGACACTCAGGAAATACGCTAGCAAGGCACAGCGGGAAACCAGATAACACTAGCTAAGCAGAAACAGGCTTCAGGGTAGACACTCAGGAAATACGCTAGCAAGGCACAGCGGGAAACCAGATAACACTAGCTAAGCTGAAACAGGCTTAAGGGTTGACACACAAGCTGGGCAAAGCAGGGCTCAGGGTAAACATAGAAGCTGGGCAAAGCAGGGCTCAGGGTGGAGGAGTGGCCTAGTGGTTAGGGTGGTGGACTTTGGTCCTGGGGAACTGAGGAACTGAGTTCGATTCCCGGCACAGGCAGCTCCTTGTGACTCTGGGCAAGTCACTTAACCCTCCATTGCCCACCGCATTGAGCCTGCCATGAGTGGGAAAGCACAGGGTACAAATATAACAAAAAAAAAAACAAACATAAGAGCTGGGCAAAGCAGGGCTCAGGGTTAACATAGAAGCTGGGCAAAGCAGGGCTCAGGGTTAACATAGAAGCTGGGCAAAGCAGGGCTCAGGGTAAAGAGAGCAAACCCAGAATAACAGGCCAAGGGTCTTGGGCTGAAGCTACAGCAGCTCCACACACCGCCAGAGAAATAACCCCCAGGCTGTAGCTGAGTATCTCCAAACCCAGGCTGAGAGCAAACAAAGACTGAGGCTACAAACACCGAGGAAAGCACTAGAAAGACTAGTAGTCCCCAGACACACAAACAGAGGGGCAAGGCCCACAGGGAAGGACTAGCAGTCCACAGGTACAGGAACCTAGAGACAGGCTTAGTAGCAGCGCAACAGAACTCTCACTAACCTGCTGACCTTTAGGCATGACACCATGCAAAGACCCTGACTGCAACCACAGCACTTCCTTATGAAGGCTCTCACTGATGAGTCGACAGAAGCAGGAAGTACACTGGCCCCAAAGAGAGGCTTGACACACATAGGAAGTGAGCCCACAGGAAAGACAAGCAGGAGCCATCTTGGAAGTTGGCATAGAGCCGGTGGCAGCCATCTTAGATGCTGGCTCCCTAGAGAGGCAGAGCCCACACAGGTGAGGTCTAGTGGAGTAATCAGCACACAAAGCCAGAGCCAAAACTAACACAAAGACAGACAGAAGCCAGCAGAGCTGCTGACCCCCAGAAAGAAGGTAAGGCTGAGGGTGGTCACGGCCACAGACGTGACGCCAACACACAATCTCTCCACTGCAAAACAGTATACACAAACTTGTGCAAAAACCCATTCATTACCTTACCAAACCATAACAGCACTAATCTCAAGGACAGGACGAGCTATGCGTGTAAAGGCAGCACTGTAATTACACCGGGATCTAAAACACCAGTACACTACCTAATGAAAAACAAAAAAAGGGCTGCAAATACTACACACTAGCAGAATACTGCACCTTGATCACACATGAAAAATACATGACAACAGATATGACACAAGGAACTAGAAATAAAAAAAAATATGAAGGCAAAATACTGAACTGGAAAGTTACCTCAAGAAGTTAGACTCGGCATGCAGCAATACTAGAAAAATTGAAACTTACATGCAAAATATCACAAATGCAAATTTCCAAAAGCTAACATATTCCAATTAATACATTCTGAATAAAATACTTTTTTCTACCTTTGTTGTCTGAGCATTTAATTTTTCTATTCACTTTGGTTCCAGTGTCTTCTGTTTTATGCAGTGTCTTCTTTCCATTTGATATTTTTTCACTCACCATGTCCACCATCCTCCTGTGTCCTTATGCGTCCTGTCTACCATCTGTAGCCCTCGAGTTTCAGTATCTGCTTTAAGAGTGTTCCGATCCAGCCCTTAAATTCAGCAGTTTTCCCTCCATCCATATCCAGCATTTCTCCTCACTCCCCTCTTCATCCATCCATGTGCATCTACTTCCGGTCTTACCTCCCCACCATCCATGTCCAGCATTTCTCCTCTCTTCCTTCCTCTCCATCCGTGTGCATCTCCTTCCTTTGTCTTTCCTTCCCTCCATCCTTGTCCAACATTTCTCCTCTCTTAACTGCCCTCCACTCCATCCATGTCCAGCATTTCTCCTCTCTTCCCTCCCCTCCATCCATGTGCATCTCCTTCCTGACTTCCCTCCCCTCCATCCATCCATGTCCTGCAACTCTCCATTCTCCCCTGCCCTCTCCTCCATCCACCCATATCCAGCAAATTTCCTCTCCCCTGTCCCCATTCATCCATCCATCCATGTCCAGCAATTCTTCTCTCTGCGCTGCCCTCCCCTCCATCCATCCATGTCCAGCAACTGTACATTCTCCACTGCCCTATCCTCCATACACCCATATCCAGCAAAATTCCTCTCTCCCCTGCCTCCAATCATCCATCCATGTCCAGCAGTTCTCCTCTCCCCTGCCCTCCATCCATCCATGTCCAGCAACTTTCTATTCTCCCCTGCCCTCTCCTCCATCCATCCATATCCAGCAAATTTCCTCTCTCCCCTGCTCCCTCCATACATCCATGTCCAGCAACTCTCTTCTCTCCCCTGCCCTCCATCCATCCATGTCCAGCAATTCTCAATTCTCCCCTGCCCTCTTCTCCATCCACCCATATCCAGCAAAATTCCTCTCTCCCCTGCCCCCATTCTTCCATCCATGTCCAGCAATTGTCCTCTCCTCTCCCCTGCCCTCCCCTCCATCTATCCATGCCCAGCATCTCTCCATTCTCCCCTCCCCTCTCCTCCATCCATCCGTGTCCAGCAACTGTACATTCTCCACTGCCCTCTATTCCATACACCCATATCCAGCAATTCTCCTCTCCCCTGCCCTCCATCCATCCATGTCCAGCAACTATTTATTCTCCCCTGCCCTCTCCTCCATCCATCCATATCCAGCAAAATTCCTCTCTCCCCTGCCCCCATTCATCCATCCATGTCCAGTAATTCTCCTCTCCTCCCCTCCCCTCCATCTATCCATGCCCAGCAACTCTCCATTCTCCCCTTCTCTCTCCTCCATCCATCCGTGTCCAGCAACTGTACATTCTCCACTGCCCTCTATTCCATACACCCATAACCAGCAATTCTCCTCTCCCCTGCCCTCTATCCATCCATGTCCAGCAACTATTTATTCTCCCCTGCCCTCTCCTCCATCCATCCATATCCAGCAAATTTCCTCTCTCCCCTGCTCCCTCCATACATCCATGTCCAGCAACTCTCCTCTCTCCCCTGCCCTCCATACACCCATATCCAGCAATTCTCCTCTCCCCTGCCCTCCATCCATCCGTGTCCAGCAACTATTCATTCTCCCCTGCCCTCTTCTCCATCCACCCATATCCAGCAAAATTCCTCTCTCCCCTGCCCCCATTCATCCATCCATGTCCAGTAATTCTCCTCTCCCCTGCCCTCCCCTCCATCCATCCATGTCCAGCAACTCTCCATTCTCCCCTCCCCTCTCCTCCATCCATCCATGTCTAGCAACTGTACATTCTCCACTGCCCTCTCCTCCATACACCAATATTCAGCAATTCTCCTCTCTCCTGTCCGCCATCCATCCATGTCCAGCAACTGTTCATTCTCCCCTGCCCTCTCCTCTATCCATCAATATCCAGAACATTTCCTCTTTCCCCTGCCCCCTCCATCCATCCATGTCCAGCAATTCTCCTCTCCCCTTTTCTCCATGTCCAGCGATCTCTTCTCTCCCCCTGCCCTTCCCTCTTCTCCACTCCATGTCTAGTGATCTCTTCTCTCCCGCTGCCCTCCTCTCCATGTCCAGCAATCTCTTCTCTCCCCCTGCCCTCCCCTCCTCTCCACTTCATGTCCAGCGATCTCTTCTCTCCCCTCCCCTCCTCTCCATGTCCAGCAATCTCTTCTCTCCCCCTGCCCTCCCCTCCTCTCCTCTCCATGTCCAGCGATCTCTTTTCTCCCCCTGCCCTCCTCTCCAGGTCCAGCAATCTCTTCTCTCCCCCTGCCCTTCCTCAGCTCCCCGACAGCCCTCCTCTCTGTTCCTCCCCCCCCCCCCACCCACGCGTTTAACCTTTTTATTTACAGTGGTAGTGACAGCAGTGAAGAAGAAAGCACTGCGGGCTCGCCTCCAGCTTCTTTCTTTCCTCACACAGTGTCCCGCCCTCGTGGAAACAAGAAAAGCATCAACACAGAAGGCTGGAGGCGAGGCCGCAGTGCTTTCTTCTCCACTGCCATCGCTGCCACTGAAAATAAAAAGGTTAAACGTGCCGAGGGGTGGGGGGAGAAGGAACGGAGAGGAGGGCTGTCAGGGAGCTGAGGGCAGGACGGAGGGAGAGTTGCCTGCAGTGTTGCGCCAGCCCTGCATTTGACTACGCCCATGAGTTGCACATGCAAATACATGTGCTGCATGGTATATGAACTTTGGAGTTTGCACTATTCTTCTATGCCGTTATCTGTTATAGCATTAGTTGATACAAAATGAGACTCTTGGGTGTGTGATGAAAAGATCAAAATATTAGTCCTGATCCAGGACCAGTGAGACCATGAGGTGGAATAGAAGTTCATAGCTTGGTCCTTTCAAGAATGGCAGAAGGAGCATTCAATATTTTAAAAATGCAGTATGGTAGTGGCTTAAATGGACAAAGCTTCATACAGAATCGCTTCTTTATCGGAGGGGCGACTGTGTGAGAACCAGATCCAGCCTGGGATTGCATATTATAGGGCTGTATAATTATACCAGAGAGAGACTGAGTAAACATTTTCTATGTATGTTACTATTGCTTCTATTTTGCAGGTCTAGCACCACAGTTTTCTAATGAATGCCAGGATTTTTACCTGGACATAACATAAGAGTAGCCATACTGGGTCAGACCAGTTGTCCATCTAGCCCAGTATCCTGTTTCCAACAATGGCCAAGCCAGATCACAAGTGCCTAGCAGAAACTCAAATCGTGGCAACACTCCATGCTACCTATCCCAGGGCAAGCAGTTGCTTCCCCATGTCTGCCTCAATAGCAGACTATGGACTTTTCCTCCAGGAACTAGTTCAAACCTTTTTTAAACCCAGATACATTAACTGCTGTTAGAGTTCAAGATTGTAACTACTCGTTGAGTGAAAAAATATTTCCTCCTATTTGTTTTAAAAGTATTTCCATGTAACTTCCTTGAATAACCCCTAGTCTTTATATTTTTTGGAACAAGTAAAAAATCAGTCTACTTCTACTTGTTCTACACCACTTAGGATTTTGTAGACCTCAATCATATCTCCCCTCATCCATCTCTTTTCCAAGCTGAAGATCCCTAACCTCTTTAGCCTTTCCTCATATGAGAGAAGTTCCATCCCCTTTATCATTTTGGTCACTGTTCTTTGAACCTTTTCTAATTCTGCTATATCTTTTTGAGATACGGCGACCAGAACTGAATGCAGTACTCAAGGTGAGGTTGTACCATGGAGAGATACAGAGGCGTTATAGTATTTTCAGTCTTATTCACCATTCCTAGCATCCTGTTTGCTTTTTTGGCCTCCACCGCACATTGAGCAGAAGATTTCAGTATATTATCTATAATGACACCTAGATCATTTTCTTAGGTGCTGACCCCCAGCATCAGGTAACTATGATTCGGATTATTCTTTCCAATGTGCATCATCTTGCATTTATCCACTTTACAATTCATCTGCCATTTGGATGCCCAGTCTTCCAAATTCCTAAGGTCTTCCTGCAATACTTCACAGTCTGCATGTGTTTTAACAACCTTGAATGATATATAGTGTGTCCTCCACAAATTTAATCACCTCAGTCATTGTTCCAATTTCCATATATATATATATATATATATATATATATATATATGTGTGTGTGTGTGTGTGTGTGTATGTATATATATATATGTGTGTGTGTGTGTGTATGTTAAATAGCACTGGTCCCAGTACAGATCCCTGTGGCACTCCACTATTCATCCTCCTCCAGTGAGAGAAATGACCATTTATTATTATTATTATTATTTATTGCATTTGTACCCCACATTTTCCCACCTATTTGCAGGTTCAATGTGGCTTACATAATACCGTCAAAGGCATTTGCCCAGTCAGTTGATAACAAATACAGGTTGTATAGAGATCGAATGAGATATATGTGGAAGATCGGAAGGGATGAAGATTGCGTGATGTCTGGTACGATCATTAGTCATGTTATGTTCCTGGGTGAAGAGATTTACATGGGGTCATTGGGATAGGCCTTTTTGAAGAAATTGGTTTTTAGTGATTTCCTGATGTTCAGGTGGTCATGGATTGTTTTCACCACTTTTGGGAGGCCATTCCATAGTTGTGTGCTTATGTACAAGAAAGCTGGATGCGTGAGTTGTTTTGTATTTCAGTCCTTTGCAATTTGGGTAGTGTAGGTTTAGGTATGATCTTGACGATCCGGCTCTGTTTCTTATTGGTAGATCTATAAGGTCTATCATGTATCCTGGGACTACGCCGTATATAATTTTATGGACTAAAGTGCAGATTTTGAAGATGATCCGTTCTTTGATTGGGAGCCAGTGCAGCTTTTCTCGAAAGGGTTTTGCACTTTCGAATCGTGTTTTGCTGAATATCAATCTGGCTGCATTATTTTGGGCGGTCTGGATTTTTTTTGTGAGTTGTTCTTTAACCCTACCATCTGTTTTCCAATAACCAATTCCTAATCCACACCAGAATTTGCCTCCTATCCCTATGACTTTATAATTTTCTCAGGAGTCTCTCATAAGGAACTTTGTCAAAAGCTTTCTGAAAATCTAGATACACTTCATCAACTGGCTCAAAGAATTCATTCAGTTTCTTCATTATGGGCTTGTCCTCCCCGAGTGGGAGGACAAGGCCATAGCGGAGAAACTGAATGAATTCTTTACTTCAGTCTTTATGGAAGAAGATTTAAGAGATCTGCCTGTACTGGAAATTATTATAGGGTCTTTTACTAAGCGTGCTCACGTTTTTGGTGTGCACTAAAATTGTCGGCGTGCTAAATGTTAAGAGACACCAATGCATTCCTATGGGCATCTCTAACGTTTAGCACACCCACAATTTTAGCTACAGTTTTCTCTTATGTTTAACAGAGACCTGCAATTGTTATGTATGGTTGTGTACTATTTTTAAAAAATCATATAATTTATAACCCCCCACCCACTATAAAGAATGTTTAGTATTGTTTATGTGAGTGGCAGGTCTCCACTCTGGAGGCTAGCAACAATTAAAATGATAATGAAGGGGTCTTCTAAATAGAAGATACCTGAGAGTGTGGTGAAATGGTTAATAATTGTAGTTGCATGATTAATATGGGGATCTGCAAACTGGAAGTTACTCTATTTGATTATGTTTTGATAAATGATAATAGTATGGTTTATTATGCTCTGCATTAATGTTTATTTGCTCTGCTATGATCCAAGATTAATGTTGCTTAATGTTATTGTGTTATGGGTAATAATAAAGGAGATCTCTGTGAAACAGTGTCCTCATGCTGTCACACATGGAGACACAGCTGCAGCTGATTTTTGTGGGAGCCATTGTTCCTTCCATTTCACCTAGAGAAACAGGCATGGTTTACCTACTTTTTAAGAAGATCATTAGGTAAACAGCCTTCACACATACTATACACTTGTGAATTCTCCACTTCATGAAACTTTACCATAATTCAAAATGTTTCCCTCTGGTGACCGTGGCATCTTTGGGGAGTGACTATCACTCTGCTGCCACTATTCTATACATTTTTGAAATATATCAAGTTTAAATTTTTGCATTTTGCTGCAGCACCTTTTCTCTAGACTCGTATCTCTTAGCAGATAGACAGCATGGAACTAATTCTTCTGGTAGACTTTCTTTGAACTTGCTGTTTCCTGCACCTGTTCTGGTGTTAGAAGCTTCCAGAGGGGCGGAGAAATAAAGGAACAGTGGAGAAGTCTCAGGAATTTTGTAGAATAGTAGGAGGGTTTGTGATAAGAGGATGAAGGATGTTTCCACATCAAATTTGTCTTGGGTTCCATCTCCCATCTTTGACTTGGTGCTTTGAGGGAGATTTCTCCTGCCCAGCCTAATGCAGTAGCCTGAATGCAGAATCAGCCTGCTTTACTGCCACAAGTTGATACTTAATAGGCACTTACCACAGAAGCAAGGATTCATTTGACCAAGAGACAAGTAAGAAACCTGAAACCCGGTTGCTGGCTTGTTTTAGTGGGAGGTATGGGGAACCTTCCTAGTCCTATGTCTTACGAAAGGAGAGAGGATTCATTCAGAGAAGCTGTTGTATCATCCAGATACCCCGCTATTTTAACAAGCACATGCAGGAGGAGTAAAGAACTGTTTCTAACATCTGATAACTTCATCACTGCAGAGTCACTGAGGCTGATTTTCAGTCTGCTGGAGTTAGACTGGCTAACTTCTGCAGTCAGTGCTGAGCCCGGATATTCAATGCCATTCCGTTTCTGGTGATCAGAATTGAATATCTGATTTATTTTTGGCTGGTTTTAAGATAACTGGCTATGTCGATGTTCAGACTTAGCCGGTTATCTTGAAACTGGTCAAAGATATTCTACGGTTGCATGCGGCCAAATGTGGCCATTAAGCTCGCTTTCCATTATCTGTTAGCTGCTAACTGGGGATATTCAGTTTGAGATAGCCAGTTATCCCCCACTGAATATCTGTTGGAATGTAATTTGTATTTTACATGCATTGCCTGTCACCTATTATTTCTCTGTGATTACTCTGTGACCTCTGATGTGAATTACTTAGAGAGGTCACACAGCTATGCAACTTCCTGTGGGGGTTAGATGCAGCACATGCAGCACATGGAGCACATGGAGCTCATGATCTCTCCTAACCTGAGAGGATCTATGGTGGTGTGAGCATCCATTACCATCTAAGCACATGGAAGGAGCTGATAAGACAAATGTATAGTAATATGTAAATATAAGCCTGTCTGATTATAATCTAACTGCAAACTGTGAGTAAACAGATGTTTTGTTACTTCAACTTTAAAGTGACTCAGCAGTGAATTATTCAGGGGTGAATGAGAGAGAGATGAAGAAAGAAATTAACATTTCTAAAGCTGAAGCTGTGTGTACTAAAATCTGCTAATTATTTACTACAAATAATCCAACAAAAGGGTTATGGGCCCAGGGTCCAGGAATTGAAAAAGAAGAGAAATATTACCAGGCAGAAAAAAAGGCCACATTTTTCTCTTAAGTTTTAAAGGAAAGATTCAGTCTGTCTCTCTCTCCCCCCACACAGCAGACAGAAGGCTAAGAAAATGGCTGAGGGAAGAAATTCACCATTGTTCTATTCTCTCAAGGTGCCTAAATTAACTGAGTTTAATTATCGGCAATGGGAACTAAGATTCATATGTCTCCTTCGAGCAAAAGGATTAAATATATGCTTAGACCAAGACAGAACAGCTGAAAATATGGCTGAATGGGACAATGCAAACTATTATGTGAAGTGCATGCTTTTGGAAGCTCTCTCAGAGAAACAAGCCATATTAGTAGAGGGAAAAGATACACCAAAGGACATTTTATATAAACTGAGAACTATGTATGCAACTACATATGCAAAGCAGCAACCAATTTGGTTAGCAGAGTTGAATGAAACCAAATTAAGGGATAAAAGTAAATGTAATGATCACATTATGCATCTTATGTCTTCATTTCAAAAGCTAGAACTTTCTGGAATTCCCATGTGTGATGCATTGAAAAGAGCATTTCTTTTTTACCTCACTATCAAAGAAGTTTGATGTTTTTAGGTCTGTAAATGAGGCCATTGAAGGGCAATCTTTTGAACAGACAACATCAAAACTAAGGCAGGAATGCATAATAAATGATTCTGAGGAGATGTGTTCTCAAAGCAAGTCAGAGAGAAATGAAACAAATTTCTTGGCAAAGAACAGAGGAAGGCGGAGCTATGGGAAAACTCCACCCAAGGGCAAGCTGATTTGCTACTCATGTGGAAAGGAGGGACATGTATCTAAATGGTGTAAGGAAACACAAAACACTCCCTCTAGCTCACCTAAGCCAATGGAACTAAAGAATTTTCAAACCAGGAAATGTATGAAGGACAATAATAAACACAAGGGCTTTCTAATGGCAGAAAAATCTTTGACTATGGTAAATAATAATTCAAATGAAAGTACTTGGATTTTGGATTCAGGGAGCACATGCCATTTAACCAATTGTAAAGATTTCTTTCAGGAAATGTGTCCAGAGGAAGGTATTCTTAAAACTGCAAACGCAGGGACTGCTAAGATCCAAGCAAAAGGTATTGGATTCTTAAAATGCAAAGTGTCTAATGAAGTTAAAGAAATTCCTGTAAGTGATGTCTTGTATATTCCCCAAGCAGTTTGCAATATGCTTAGTGTATCTACATTAGATAAGAAGGGATTTGTGATTCATTTTGAAAACAGTAAGTGCACAATCTCTAAAAATGATGAAGTGTATGCTGAAGCTTTTATGCATAATGATGTTTATAAGCTGAACATTTCAGGTGAAGCCTCACATATGGCGCAAGTAAGGAAGAATGATGGTAAATGTAGTCTGGAAATCTGGCACCGCCGCCTGGGACATCGTGATTCTAAGGTGATCCAGGATCTTCACAGTAAGCAACTAGCCACCGGCATTCAGATAAGTGCAGATGCTGGTAAAATGGAGAAATGCATAGACTGTGTTACTCAAAAAGGTGTGAGACCCTCATTTCCTGCATACACAGGAAATAGGAGTAATAAAGTGCTGGACTTAATACACAGTGACTTATGTGGACCGTTTAATATCCCATCATTGGGAAATAACAGATTTGTGCTAATATTCTTGGATGATTTCTCTAGATATTGTGTGGCCTATTTGCTGAAAGAGAAAAGTCAAGTCACAGACATGCTGAAGAAATACGTAGCCATGGTGAGAAATAAATTTGAAAGAAAACCAAAGGTTCTTCAGACCGACAATGGTGGTGAGTTCACTTCACAAAGCATGCGCACATTTCTAGAACAAGAAGGCATTCAGCATATCACAACAGTAGCTTATACACCAGAGCAAAATTCTGTTGCAGAGAGAAAATTTAGGTCACTTGTGGAAATGACCAGATGTATGCTGTCAGATAGCAATCTCCCTAAAAGACTATGGGGGGAAGCCATTCTCACAGCAGTGTACCTACAAAACAGAATGCCAACTAAAGGCGCTGAGCGCACACCACATGAGACATGGCATGGTAGGAAGCCAAACCTGTCACACATAAGAACATTTGGAAGTACAGCATATGCTCATGTACCAAAGCAAAGAAGGCATAAGCTGGATTCCACAACAGAAAGGGGCATTTTAGTTGGCTATGCTCCAGGACACAAAGGATATAGAATTTTGAATCTGAAAACTGGCATTGTTGGCATAAGACATGTTACATATTTTGATGAAAACAAAAGGGTTGATAAAGGCTGGATTATCCCAGATGAGCCTTATCATCCAGAATATGAAACTAGAACCATAATAGACATGCCAGTGTATATAAATGCCATACCAAGGCAGATGTCTGAAAGTAACTCACCTGTATCTAACGAGGAACAGGCAGAGGAAGCAGACACAGAAAGGATCATCGCAGAAGACAGTACAGTTGGAGAAGGGGAATCAATTGGAGAAGTACTCTCAGATTTAGAGGATGCGGAAAGGTCAGACCAACCTGTAGTCAGACGCTCATCCAGGGAAAACAAAGGTGTTCCACCCCCAAGACTGTCTTACCTAACAAAGTCAGCAGAAGCTCAAGAGCCCTTAACATGGGATGAGATTGAGAAAATGCCAGCAGAAGAAGCTGCTGAATGGCATAAAGCTGCACAAGAAGAAATTGATGCATTGGATAAAAATAATACTTGGATTCTTACAAAATTACCTCCTGGCAAGAAAGCTATAGGATGCAAATGGGTATTCAAGTTAAAAAGGAATGCACAAGGAAAAGTGGAAAGGTATAAAGCCAGATTAGTGGCAAAGGGATATCTTCAAAAATATGGAGAAGATTTTGATGAAGTGTTTGCACCTGTAGTGAAACACACGACAATCAGAACACTTCTGAGCATTGCAGTCTCAAAAGGCATGCAAGTCAACCACATTGATGTGAAAACAGCGTTTCTTCACGGAGATATAACTGAAGACTTGTACATGGAACAGCCAACAGGTTTCATAAATACAAAACAAAGACAGCTAGTGTGTAAATTAAACAAAGGTCTTTATGGATTAAAGCAAAGTGCAGAATGTTGGAATGATAAATTGCATGAAATATTGACAAATTTAGGATTTAAGCAAGGTGAAGCAGATAAATGCTTGTACACTAGGTGCACAAATGGACAATATGCATACATTTTAGCTTTTGTTGATGATCTGCTCATTGCAAGCAAAAGTGAGCAAGAGTACAAGGGCATTGTAAAATATTTAAACCACAATGTTGAGATAAAAGAACTGGGTAATGTGTCATACTATCTTGGTATAGAAATTGAGAAACAAAATGATGGTTCTTATCTTCTAAGCCAGAAGCAGAAAATAAATGAGCTTATTGAAAGTTTAGGTATGCAAGATGCCCAAGTTGTAAGCACTCCCATGATCACTGATTTTCTGAAGGATGAAACAGTAAGAGAACCTTTACCAGATAACATCCAATATAGATCAGCCATAGGTAAGCTTTTATATCTAGCTACCACATACAGGGCTGATATAGCAAATGCAGTAGGAATTTTGAGCAGAAGGGTCAGCTCACCTACCAAATCAGATTGGACTGCAGTTAAAAGGATGGTAAGGTATTTAAAGGGTACCATTGATTGTAAATTAAAGATTTCAGCCAATAGTAATCCAAAACTCATATGTTACTGTGATTCAGATTGGGCAGGGGATCATTCTGATTATAAATCCACAAGTGGATATGTGTTTATGTATGGAAATGTACAAATTTCATGGGCCAGTCATAAACAAAGTATTGTGAGTTTGTCTTCTACAGAAGCTGAATACGTGGCTGTATCGGAAGCGTGCAGAGAACTGATGTGGATTGAAAAAACTTTTGCTGGATTTTGGAATAGCTGAAAAGAGACCAATCCAGATAATGGAAGATAATCAGAGCTGCATCCGACTGTCACAGAATGACAAGGTTCAGTCACGCACCAAGCACATCGCAACGAAATACCACAACGTGCGAGAGTTGGCGAAAGAAGGGGTCATCAGTCTACACTATTGTCACACCAGTGAGATGACAGCTGACATCATGACCAAACCGTTACCCAGAGAACATTTTGTGAATCTGCGTATAAAGCTTGGACTTTGTATGAATAAATAATTGCATGACAGTTATGCATGAGAAGGGGTTTGTTGGAATGTAATTTGTATTTTACATGCATTGCCTGTCACCTATTATTTCTCTGTGATTACTCTGTGACCTCTGATGTGAATTACTTAGAGAGGTCACACAGCTATGCAACTTCCTGTGGGGGTTAGATGCAGCACATGCAGCACATGGAGCACATGGAGCTCATGATCTCTCCTAACCTGAGAGGATCTATGGTGGTGTGAGCATCCATTACCATCTAAGCACATGGAAGGAGCTGATAAGACAAATGTATAGTAATATGTAAATATAAGCCTGTCTGATTATAATCTAACTGCAAACTGTGAGTAAACAGATGTTTTGTTACTTCAACTTTAAAGTGACTCAGCAGTGAATTATTCAGGGGTGAATGAGAGAGAGATGAAGAAAGAAATTAACATTTCTAAAGCTGAAGCTGTGTGTACTAAAATCTGCTAATTATTTACTACAAATAATCCAACAATATCGACAGATAGTCGGTGGATCACTATTTGACTGGTCAACAGCTGTTCTGGTTGATTAAATAGGGTTGAATATCAGGAGGAGTGGTGTCTATCTTCTAGATACCAAGGAGCTTGTAAGTGTTTACCAGCCAATGAAACCTTGATAACAGCTAACATCTGCTTCCCAATAACAGCAGTTATAAAGAATTGTGTATGCCATGCTCCTCACCTACCCAGTGAGCAGACTTGTGTAACAAGGAGAATAAGGAGAAATCTGTTTTTGCGTATGACTAGAGGAGAGGAGAAATCTACTGTATATAGTTGGCCATCTGTTTGATATGCTTGAAGCTGTACCCTCATCAACTGAAGGATAGCAAAGGTTCTGGTTTCAGCAAAAGAACTGGTGTTTTCTCCAATATTGTATGAAGCGTGAAGTCTGATGCTGAGCTCACCCAGCCTGCTAGGGAAATCCTAGTCCTGGCTCTGGTCCCAACCAATAAATAATAGTGTGCACCCCTCTTGTCCAGCTATCAAGGGTATAGTCTAGGCAGCTGCCATCTTAAAGTGGGGGTTACGCTGGTTTAGCTCAGTGTCAAACATTGTGATCAGTTCTGTGAAACAGAAGATGCATGTTCTGCACAAAGCAGCAGGTATGGTTCTAGCCACCTTGCAAGGCAGACTAGATGGTCCATACTGGCTCTTATCTACCATTTATTACTATGAAAGACTGGAGAATAAGGCTGGGGAAGGAGTGAGTGTTTGGGAATGGGCAGGCTAGGATAGAAAGCTGGAAGGAAGATATCAATGTTAGAAATGGATTTGGGGAAAAAGTGAGCACTAGGGGAGAGAGGATATATGGCCAATGAACAGGATAGGAGAGCCTGGAAACACAGTAAAGAAAAAATGGACAGAGGAAAACCAAAACAAGACCTTGGGGCCAACAGAATTAGAAAAATAAAATGACCAGACAACACAGGTAGAAAAAAAAATGTATTTCAATTTTGTGATTGGAATGTCAGTTCTTGCAATGTATATCTACTATTTTTATATTTTGCACAGTACAAGGGTAGGGTAATTCTATAACTGGGCATCTCCAAATAGGTGCCCAGAGGTGTGACCTGATTCTCTGTTAGAGGGGCAGCCTTCTATACCAGTTTTTCTTGAGAAATCCACCTTTTTTACAGATTAACTGGCTGTGCTGCAGCTCTGTCTGTACATTTTAGACTTAGCAGCTCTGTCTCTGAATCTCCCCCACAAATTCAAACTTAGTGGGTGTGACCTGATTCTCTGTTAGAGGGGCAGCCTTCTATACCAGTTTTTCTTGAGAAATCCACCTTTTTTACAGATTAACTGGCTGTGCTGCAGCTCTGTCTGTACATTTTAGACTTAGCAGCTCTGTCTCTGAATCTCCCCACAAATTCAAACTTAGTGGGTGTGACCTGATTCTCTGTTAGAGGGGCAGCCTTCTATACCAGTTTTTCTTGAGAAATCCACCTTTTTTACAGATTAACTGGCTGTGCTGCAGCTCTGTCTGTACATTTTAGACTTAGCAGCTCTGTCTCTGAATCTCCCCCACAAATTCAAACTTAGTGGGTGTGACCTGATTCTCTGTTAGAGGGGCAGCCTTCTATACCAGTTTTTCTTGAGAAATCCACCTTTTTTACAGATTAACTGGCTGTGCTGCAGCTCTGTCTGTACATTTTAGACTTAGATCCCTCCCACCCACCCCTAGGGTGATAGTTCTTATATACCCTCCCAAGCAACCTAATCTGCCTGCAGATAACTGCTCTGTCTCTGTGTTCAGGCTCTTCACCTCCTTTCCTCCCACATTTTTCAAACATAGTAGGTGTGACTTGTTCTTACTGGGCAGTGCCTACCTGCCTGCTGCCTACCATTCCAGTTTTAAGCCTCTAATCCAGCTCTGCCGTTCTATCTATCGCTTAACACCTCAGTCACTACATATATACCTGTAACACCTCAGTTACTACTTATGGCCCCTTTACACATTCTCTTCCTTGCCCTGTCCCTTCCTAATCTTTTTCCCCTCCCCCTACCGCTGTCTACCACTGGAACTCACTGCCCACCCATGTCCTCTCCCATCTTGCTCACTACTGCAATACCCTACTCACCCCCGTCCCTCACCACCTCACCTTCTCTCCTGTCCCCCTCCTCCTTCCTAGCTCTCAACCTTCAACACTTCCTTCCTGCCATTAACCCATCCCCATTCCTCCTAAGCGCATCCCGTCTTCGTCGCCTTCGTCGCCCTACCTCCCCCACCCTCCTCCGCACTCTCTTGCTCCTCCTCCTGCTATCCGCAGGAGACATCAATCCCAATCCAGGTCCCCCACACCTGTCCTCGTCCTATCCATGCAAACGTTTCCGGGATGTCTCCAATCTCATATCTATTCCCCTCCTCCCCCCCTCTTCCCTCCCCTTCTCATGTGCACTGTGGAATGCCCACTCGGTCTGCAACAAACTTCCCTTCACCCACGATCTCTTCATCTCTCATTCCCTTCACCTGCTTGCCCTAACTGAAACCTGGCTCTCCCCTGACGACTCTGCCTCAGTTGCGGCTCTATGCCATGGAGGCTATCTCTTCTCCCATACTCCCCGCCTAGTTGGCCGTGGAGGAGGCGTCGGGTTACTACTCTCGCCCTCCTGTAGCTTCCAACCCCTCCTCCTACCACAGTCTCACTGCTTCTCATCCTTTGAAGTCCACTCCATCCGTCTATTCTACCCGTTGCCACTCAGAGTGGCAGTCATTTACCGCCCCCCTGATAAATCCCTCCCTTCCTTCCTCACCGACTTCGATGCCTGGCTTTCTGTTTTTATTGAACCCTCATCTCCATCCCTCATTCTCGGAGACTTCAACATACACGTTGATGACCTGTCCAACTCTCACGCTTCTCAGTTCCTCACTCTAACATCCTCCTTCAACCTCCAGCTATGTTCCACCACCCCTACTCACCGTGATGGCCATTGCCTTGACCTCGTCCTCTCCTCTTCCGGCTCACCCTCCAATTTCCACACCTCAGCTCTTCCTGTCTCTGATCATCACCTGATCACCTTCACACTTCTTCACCCTCCCCCTCAGCCCCGCCCAACATTAACCACTACTTCCAGGAATCTCCAGATTATTGACCCTCCCACCTTATCATCTAGTATTTCTAATCTCCTCCCCTCCATCATGTCCTCTGAGTCTGTTGACGAGGCTGTCTCCGCTTACAATGCCACTCTCTCCTCTGCTCTGGACACCCTTGCACCATCCACCTCCCGTCCCACAAGGCGTACTAATCCCCAGCCCTGGCTGACCCCTTGCATCCGTTACCTTCGCTCCTGCGCCCGATCTGCTGAACGCCTCTGGAGGAAATCTCGCACCCATTCAGATTTCCTTCACTACAAATTCATGCTATCCTCCTTCCAGTCCTCACTATTCCTTGCCAAACAGGACTATTACACCCAATTGACTAATTCTCTCAGCTCTAACCCTCGTCGTCTCTTCGCCACCCTTAACTCCCTCCTCAAAGTGCCCTCCGCTCCCACCCCCCCGTCACTCTCTCCTCAATCACTGGCTGACTACTTCCGCGACAAGGTGCAAAAGATCAACCTTGAGTTCACTATCAAGCCACCTCCTCCTCTTCACCCTTCAACCCTCTCCCTCAACCAACCAACCCAGACCTCCTTCTCCTCCTTTCCTGATATCTCCGAGGAGGAAACCGCCCGCCTTCTTTCCTCCTCAAAATGCACCACTTGTTCCTCTGATCCCATCCCCACCAACTTACTTAACACCATCTCTCCTACTATCACCCCCTCCATCTGTCATATCCTCAACCTCTCTCTCTCCACTGCAACTGTCCCCGACACCTTCAAGCATGCTGTAGTCACGCCACTCCTCAAAAAACCATCACTAGACCCTACCTGTCCCTCCAACTACCCGCCCCATCTCCCTCCTACCCTTCCTCTCCAAGACACTTGAGCGCGCAGTCCACAGCCGCTGCCTTGATTTTCTCTCCTCTCATGCCATCCTTGATCCGCTTCAATCCGGTTTTCGCCCTCTTCACTCGACAGAAACAGCACTTTCTAAAGTCTGTAATGACCTGTTCCTTGCCAAATCCAGAGGCCACTACTCCATCCTCATCCTCCTGGATCTATCCGCCGCTTTTGACACTGTCAATCATGACTTACTTCTTGCCACACTGTCCTCATTTGGGTTCCAGGGCTCTGTCCTCTCCTGGTTCTCCTCCTATCTCTCCCACCGCACCTTCAAAGTTCACTCTCATGGATCTTCCTCCACCCCCATCCCCTTATCTGTTGGTGTTCCCCAGGGATCGGTCCTTGGACCCCTTCTCTTCTCAATCTACACCTCTTCCCTGGGCTCCCTGATCTCATCTCATGGTTTCCAGTATCATCTCTATGCTGATGACACCCAACTGTATCTCTCCACACCAGACATCACCGCGGAGACCCAGGCAAAGGTATCGGCCTGCTTATCCGACATTGCTGCCTGGATGTCCAACCGCCACCTGAAACTGAACATGTCCAAGACCGAGCTTATCGTCTTTCCACCAAAACCCACTTCTCCTCTTCCTCCACTTTCTATCTCAGTTGATAACACCCTCATCCTCCCCGTCTCATCTGCCCGCAACCTCGGAGTCATCTTTGACTCCTCTCTCTCCTTCTCTGCGCATATCCAGCAGATAGCCAAGACCTGTCGCTTCTTCCTCTTTAACATCAGCAAAATTCGCCCTTTCCTCTCTGAACACACCACCCGAACTCTCGTCCACGCTCTCATTACCTCTCGCCTGGACTACTGCAACTTACTCCTCACCGGCCTCCCACTTAGCCATCTATCCCCCCTTCAGTCTGTTCAGAACTCTGCTGCACGTCTCATATTCCGCCAGAACCGATATACTCATATCACCCCTCTCCTCAGGTCACTTCACTGGCTTCCGATCAGATACCGCATTCAATTCAAGCTTCTCCTTCTTACCTACAAATGCACTCAGTCTGCTGCCCCTCACTACCTCTCTACCCTCATCTCCCCTTACGTTCCCGCCCGTAACCTCCGTTCACAGGATAAATCCCTCCTCTCAGTACCCTTCTCCACCACCGCCAACTCCAGGCTCCGCTCATTCTGCCTCGCCTCACCCTATGCTTGGAACAACCTTCCTGAACCCTTACGCCAAGCCCCCTCCCTGCCCGTCTTCAAGTCTTTGCTTAAAGCCCACCTCTTCAATGCTGCGTTCGGCACCTAACCCTTACCGTTCAGTGAATCCAGAATGCCCCAATTTTACTGCCCCTATCGGACCGACCGTTCACTTGTCTATTAGATTGTAAGCTCTTTGAGCAGGGACTGTCTCTCTTTGTTAAATTGTACAGCGCTGCGTAACCCTAGTAGCGCTCTAGAAATGTTAAGTAGTAGTAGTAGTAGTAGTGAATGATGGGAGTCTATTTTATAATGACATCTGGGCACCCAGGTTTGGTTATAAAATACTAGTGTAACCCAGCATTGACACATCTAACATTTAGGCACCCACACTTACATCAGCCATAGAACTTACATAAGTGCAAGTGCTTAAATGCAGCGGGTCACATGCAGAGATGGGTAGCAACAAAGTACTTGTGTACAGTTGACAGTACTTTTACTTGCAATGAGTTACTTTTTTTTTGCCATACTTTTTACTTGTAACAATTTACATGTAAGCTGTACTTTTGTACTTAGAAACAAAGAGCACATTTGGAAAGTAGTTAAAATAAAAGTATTTTCTATCACTCTGCTTCTTCCTCTCTAGATGCTTTCCAGGATTTGCAGAGGCAGCTTGCAGCTGAGCTGGAACTGGAAGTTTGGGCCCAATCAGATGCAAGCCAGAGTCTGACATCACCTGGAAACCCTAGTCCCTACCCTCTACACCTGCCCAGAAAAGCTGTTGATTGATTTTTACTTTGTTGTTGTTTTCAGGGTCAGCTGCATCCGTAGCCTGAACTGCACCTTTGCTGCATGCTGGGCTCGATCCCTCTCCCCTCCCTGCAGCACAGTCTTGCTCCCTCACTCCTGTTGCACCACTGTCAGGCTCACACTAATAAACTACCATGGGAGAAGCATGGGACCCGGTTCTCAGTAGTGCTGCTAGTACTTCCTTGTGTGACGTCCTAGAAGTTTGCTTATAAACATACTAGATTATGTGGTCCAACTTGTTAAGAATACTTTGAAGGGCATTTTCGAAAGGGACGTCCACGTTTCGATTTGGGCATCCTTGCAAAACGTCCCAATCCAGGGGTGGGGAAACCCACATTTTCAAAACAAGATGAGCATCCATCTTTCATTTCGAAAATACCGTCAGGGATGTCCAAATCCTTAAATTTGGTCATCCTTAGAGATGGAAGTCCCTAGACATGGTCGTTTCTGATTTTCAGCGATTTTCGAAACCAAAGACGTCCATGTCAGAAATGACCAAATGCAAGTCATTTGGTTGTGGGAGGAGCCAGCATTTGTAGTGCACTGGTCCCCCTGACATGCCAGGACACCAACTGGGCACCCTAGGGGGCACTGCAGTGGACTTCATAAATTGCTCCCAGGTACATAGCTCCCTTACCTTGTGTGCTGAGCCCCCCAAAACCCACTACCCCCAACTGTACACCCTTATGGGTGAAGGGGGCACCTAGATGTGGGTACAGTGGGTTTTGGAGGGCTCACTGTTTTCTCCACAAACGTAACAGGTGGGGGAGAGGGCCTGGGTCCGCCTGTCTGAAGTGCATTCATCCACTAAAACTGCTCCAGGGACCTGCATACTGCCATCATGGACCTCAGTATGACATCTGAGTCTGGCATAGAGGCTGGCACAACATATTTTTAAAGATGTTTTTTGAGGGTGGGAGGGGTTAGTGACCACTGGGGGAGTAACGGGAGATCATCCCCGATTCTCTCCGGTGGTCATCTAGTCAGTTCGGGCACCTTTTTGTGCCTTAGTCGTAAGAAAAACAGGTCCGGGTGAAAACGTCCAACTGTTAATTAGGGATGTCCTTTTTTTCGATTATGGGTCAAGGATGTCAAAGTGTTAGGCACACCCAAGTCTCGCCTTCGCTATGCCTCTAGCACGCGCCCTTGAACTTTGGCCATCCCTGCGATGGAGTGCAGTTGGGGACGTCCAAAATCGGCTTTCGATTATACCGATTTGGACGACCCTGCGAGAAGGACGTCCATCTTCCAATTTATGTCGAAAGATGGGTGTCCTCTTTCGAAAATGAGCCCATTTGTAGTAAAAGTTGTTTTAAGAGCTGTACTTTATTACTTTTACTTGAGTATTTTTTTTTTGGATAATATTTTCTATTTTTACTTCACTACTTTTGAATCCAGTACTTTTACTTTTTACTTAAGTACTTTTAAAAAGTAACGACCCCCATCTCTGGTCACATGTACCTTACAGTATTCTACAAGTTACCTATGTAAATGGAAGCCCTGCCCATGTTTCATCTTTGTGTGTAGCCCCTTGCATTTACATGTTATGTAAGTTGGGTACACCATTACAGAATCATGCTTAGGCCCCATGCTAGCACTTTAGCAGGGAAGTGTACACTTATACAATATAAGTGCTAACATTCTAGATATTTCACACATACAAGGGGTGTGTAAATGCAGACATAGATATTATAGAAATGCCTTTAATATGGCAGGTATTGAGAGGGTTTATGTTGTTGTCATTGAGATGACAAAATAATTGGACATTTTGTATAGTAAGATTTACAGAGAAATACCCTAGCTCTGCTCTGTACCCTCTGTTGGGGAAGGGGGTGGAGAGGGTTATGTGATTGTATAATATATTTGTATTTAATGCTGTATGGAGGACTATATATGTGTTGATTAATTCAGAAGGGGACTGAAGCTCACTGGGCGCTTGTACTCTCTCCCCTTCAATGTGGCCAGCAGGCACGGAAGCCTGCATGACTTTAGTATATGTTGGAAGCAGGACGGGATGGAGCATGGGGTATGAAGGGGCAGAACATGGACAGCAGCAAATGGTGAGTTTTTCTCTTTCAAAAAGTTGGTAACCCTACTTGTACATGCAGTACTAACAATGTTCCTTCTGTGTAATTATATGAAAGTAATTAAATATTTCCACTATTTGTTGAAATCTAAATAGAGCTTGCTGAGTGTACACAGTACTCAGTGACGTGAAGTAATTAAAGATTGTTGTTTATGAATAATTCTTCGTATTGCTGCTCTTATTTCTTTGTTTCGCAGACTGTAAATGAGTGGGTTGAAGAGAGGAGTTAGGACAGAATAGATTACAGCCAGAGTTCTATCATAATTCAAGGAATAACTTTTGGTTAGCCGTACATACATGAATATGATACATGAAAAAAATACCAGGACCACAGTCAAGTGAGCCACACAGGTAGAAAAAGCCTTTCGTCTTCCTTCAGCACTTTTGATTTTTAGTATGGTAATAATAATCTTTATATAGGAGGACATGATGAACAGAAAAGTCACAAGAATTATAAAAGCATTAATTGCAAAATCCACAAGCACATTGATGGATGTGTCTGTGCAGGCCAAGCTCAGCAGTGGAGGGAAATCACAGAATATGTGCAGGATTTCATTTTCCCCACAGAAAGGCAGTTTGGAAATCAAAATGACTTCAGTTACAGGGCACATAAAGCCACAGATCCAGCATCCCATAGTCAACTGGAAGCAAAACTTAGTAGTCATGATAGCAGGATAGCGCAAAGGATTGCATATAGCTAAATAGCGATCATAAGCCATGACTGTCAGCAAATAGCATTCGGTGGCTCCCAGAGAGTGGAAGAAATATGTCTGTAAGAGGCACCCATTGAAAGAAATGCTTTTCTTATCAGCCAATAAGTTTGCTAGCATTTTGGGAATGGTGACAGCAGTGTACCAGATTTCCAAAAAGGACAAAACACTGACAAAAAAGTACATTGGGATGTGAAGGCGTGATTCTAGTCTGATAACCCAAAAGATCACAACATTCCCAGTAATAGTGAGGAGGTAAATGATGAGCAGACCTATAAAGAATAAAATGTGCAAGCCATTTAAAGATGGGAATCCCATAATTATGAATTCAATCACTGTACTGTGATTACTGGATTCCATGTTACCAAAGAGTTAACCTGCAAAGGCAAAAAGATAGTGACAATAAGAATAAATAAAATTTAGAATGTTCTGGTGTAAATTTTTCATTTTAAGCAGGAGAGCAAAATCATAGACAGGACTGAACAGGCATACAAATAGGCGATGTTATCCAACAGCACTGGAAAAGAACTGCTGGCCCAGAGCTCAAAACATAATGCAAAGTTCTTAGTGTGTACAGCCTTTCCATCTCCTCAGTTACTTCAAGAGCTGTAGAAAGAACAATTCTCAGAGACAGGTGGGATAGGGATGATGACCCTACCATTAGGCAGAATAGGAATCTGCCTAGGGTGACAGCATTTAGGGGCAGTGGCACATCAGGAGAGCATCTTCTAATCTCCCTTTACTTACCCTGGGTTCCATGTCCAGTATACTCCTCCTGTCACCACCATCATTGTTGCCCCTCTTTCTGGCCACTTCAAAAGTACTGTGTGCCTTGTAATAGAGGCCTACGCTCAATCCCTGCTATCTTTCATACTCCCCTGATAGGAAGTCCATTAGGTAAGGTCTTGCATTGGCATGCAGCACTTTCGAAGTGCCCAGGAACAGGGCAACAGCAGCAGAGGGAGCATACTGAATATGGAACTAGGGTAAAGAAGAACAGATGAGACACTGGACCCAGGGAGAGGGAAGGTGCCAGACCCAAGGGAGGGTAGAGGAGATGCTGGCTTCCTGGGGGAGGAGAAGGAGGGGAAGATGTTGGACTATAGGAGGTAGAGACTTAAGCCACCCGTAGAGAGGTGGGGGGAGGGATGGTTGAAGGTTCTCCTAAGGTGTCAGTTATCCTTGAGATGGCTCTGAGTGTGATTGTCTACATTATCACCTGATCAAGGTAAGCAACATTACTTTTTCTGTCAACAAGCAGGATTCAGTCAGGCACACAAATTAATGATTCCTGAGGTTAAGACTGCTCACCAGCTTCATATTCTAGTGTTCAGAACAGCCTGCAAAATCAGAACAAGACTTGTGTGTAAATATGGAAAAAGTGTCCCTGAAATGTGAAGCCAGAGGCATGTGGTGTAAAGCAATTTGCTACCAACAAAGAAAATTGAACCAGGTCATAATTTAAACTTCCTTCCCTGTGAATGATGGTTGCTGGGATGACTTGCCTATTTTTTATTCAAGGCACCCGTCATTGGAAGTGACTAATTCTAGCCCAATGCTAATAGGGGGAATACTGTAATCTAAGCACACATATTTATGTGTGTTGATGTTTAGAATACTAGCACTTATGTAAGTCTAGTTGTGCACCTAAACACTATTCTGCAAATACCCACTTAATTTCTATAGCAAAGGGGTGTACATACATAGAGGTGGAGCATAGACTGGACCTATGCAGCGCTCCCACTTATATACATAACTTATAGAACACTATAAGTTATGCATGGCCCTGCTGCATTTAGGCACCCACATTTAACACACCAGGTTTATGGCTGGTATAAGTGCGAGCAGCTAAATGTTAAGTGCACCAGTACTGGGCAACGCTAGTATTCTATAAAGGAATCAGTACCTAGGTTCCATCATAGAACAGGTTCCTACCATGTGGTTTCAAGGTAGCTAAATGGAGTTGCTTCATTATAGAATTGCTCCCTAAGAGTACATCAACTGATCAGATGAGGGGGTTTTGTTTTTCAATGCTATCTTTTGAGATGAGTCAGGAGGGTGAGCATATCAAAGAAAAGGTAAGGAACATTAGAGCCATCCAAAATTTAAATTTCCACATCACAACTGTAATGGTTAGACAGCACCAAACTAACCACATCATCAACCCCCACCTCCACCCCAAGGCGAAGTTTACGGTACCGACAAACCTTGCTGGATCCCTGGATTCATGGCGGTACTGAACATGAACCCAACCCTCCATTTTTCCACAGCAACTCAGAGCCCAAATTACTCCATCCAACGGGGAATGACTTCTGGGCCCCCACTGCACCTACCCAACCCCCACCCCCTATACAGTACAACTAACAACATGATATGTAGGTAGGGTGGGAAGGACAAAATCCAATCTGTCTCCCAGGCTCCACAGAACAAAAGCAAAGCCTGTCAAAATGTCCCACATATTCTTCCCACTGTAAAAATTGATTGGGCACTCTAAACATAATTCTTGCCCAATCAGCTTCCATCCAACATACATTCCTTGTGGTTCTAACCTCTCCTCCTTCGTGCATTGCCCTTAACAAAATTAATGCTATCCAGCCCAGAATTTGGTCAGCTCAGACAAGACACATTCTCCTGCAAAACAGGGAATGTGTCACCTAAGAATGGAACTGTATTATGGGATCTAAAAAAATTCATGAAGGTATGTTTAGCTTCTGATATGTTGCCCTCTTTGAACCTTTATGTAGGGATTAAGTGGGATACAAGTGCATATATAACATAACGTAACATCTCCCTTTCTTTATAAGGAGCATTGGCCCAATGACTCACTGAATTACATTTAAGAGCTTTACACTTGTGCACAAGGTCCATCACTCTTCTCACCCTTTCTCTTTTGCCTCCTAAAGCCTTACACGCCCATGAGAGCTCTCAGATCTTGTCAACATAATTCCTTTGTAATTCCATCTTTTAGATTTATTAAAATAGATACCATTTGATCCAAATATTTAGTGGCATAGGCTAATGCTTATGGAATGCCCTTCGACTTCATGTCCAGCTAGAAGACTATTTTGAAAAATTCAAGTCTGGCCTTAAAACATTTCTATTTCATGATGCTTTTAATACCTAAAGGTTTCTATACCTATATTATTCTATTATTTTGATGGAGCACATCATGATTGCATTTCTTTTCATTTTCTGTTTTGTCAATACTTTAATATTGTACACTGCTCAGAAGTATTTCCATAGGGTGGTATATCAAAGAGTTTCCAACAGGAATGGCAAATATCTTGCTTGTGGGAATATGCAAATGCTACCATCAGGCATCATGTGGAACACTTTACTAGAAACTGAAGGGGCAAACACTATACTGGTAAATAGAAACACTGAAGTGTTTGCAACACAGATGCAGTGGAATAATTGTGCCTACAGCCTCAAGACTCCCAAGTACATATGCTATCCCCTTTCTTAAAGGTGAGAAGAATAGAAAGGATAGGCCATGTTGCACTTTTTACTGAGAACAACATTGGTAAATGTAAGCTGATAAAGTGTTAACCCTGTATCTTTTTCCCTGTAGAAAGAAAACCTCTCAGATGCAGGTGTGATTCAGAATGCAGAATAGGCATCTGCCTAGGGTGACAGCATTTAGGGGGCATTTAACGATAGGCAATGTAGTAACAATAGGTTACTTGGGGAAGAAGGTGAAAATTTGTTTGAATGGAAGGAGGGTGATTTGGAGCATGATTGTCGATGTAGTTGACAGCTGTTGAAAAAGTTGTTTGCCATTGAGAATTACAAGTCTCTGGTATTTTCTACTGCTGTCTTTCTTAGTGTATTTTGCTAATGATGTAAACCACTTTGAATGGTTTGCCTATAAAGGTGGTATAAACCCTTATGATAATGATGATGAAGAAGAAGGGATGCTATGCATCCAGCACAAACCTGTGGAAGGCTAAAAAAGCAAAAGGTTTAACTATACCCCACATATAGAGACTGGGAAGAACATTCCACAAATAAGCAAATTGTTTGAACTGAGAGAAAAGAAGGTGCTTGTTAAAAGAGCTGGAGCCAATTGTTTGACTCCATGGATTTCCCTGCATTGGTTTTACTGCAAAAGGTCACTGGCTTTGTTGCAGCTAGTCTTGGTAGTGAAAATGCCAAATGGACATGCTCAGTTGGAGGTGGGGGTTTTGCCCTGGCTTCTCTATCCTGTTGTCCTGGGCCAGGATTTCCTAGACTTCAGAACTATCTGGGCCAGTGGCGCAGCCAGACCTGAGATTTTGGCTGGGCCCAGAGCTAATATGGGTGGGCACTATATATATATCAAACTTGATCAGATATGTCTACTATAATAGCAAATATGTCAACACACATAACAGTATAATTACAGCAATGGCATATACTTTGCTTATAACAAATGTAAATGCCTGATTAAGCAAAACAGGAAGAAAACCTTTCAAGTTTTTTTCCCTTCCTTTGGCTCTACTGCTTTCTCTCTATTCTGATTCTGACAAAATAAAATTGCCACAGTTTGGCACATATCCTTCAACTTTGCTTTATAAGAAACGTATATCAAAGGACAGAACGAATCATAGATTTTATTTTTGTTACATTTGTACCCCGTGCTAACAGATGGACATGCTTTAGATACTGTGCAGAGAACCAGATTGAGGCGATGAGAATTACAGTGCATATAAACAGCCCGCCAAAACGTGCGTTTCAAAATGACATGAACACCTCCTTTGTTTCCAGACATCACAGATGCTCCATCAAAGCTGAAGCCACACATAACTCTGGATCTAATTCAAGCACTTCAAGCACTTTTATGATTTTATCATTAATTCCATTTGCTGTCATGTCTGCAGTATCAACAAATCCAACTGCCCTTTCCTTTATTACCCCTTTGTCTAGGTACCTGACACATACTGCAACAAGCTCACGTTTAGAGAGATCTTTGCATTCATCACCCAGAATTGCATAGTATCAGGGGCGTAGCCATGGGTGGGCCTGGGCCCACCCACTTTGGGCTCAGGCCCACCCAGCGACGATGCATAGAGACGACAAAAGAATTGATCCCTCGCCAGCACGCAGGCCTTCTTTCCCCTCCCTCCCTCCCCTTCGGCAGTACCGCAATCTATCGCTACAGCTGAGCAAAGCTGCACCGCACCGGGTTCGTCTCCGTCCTGCCGCTACTTCTACCCTCTGGCTCCGTGACCTTTGTTTGCTCTTCTGCAGCGGTTCCGGATCTGTGCGCTCCCAGGCCTATCTGTATGCTGCCTGCGACTGCTTCCGTTCCTCTGCGCTGGGCCCCGCCTCTTCAGAAGAGTAGGCGGGGCCAGCGCAGAGGAACGGAAGCAGTCGCAGGCAGCATACAGACAGGCCTGGGAGCGCGCGGATCCGGAACCGCTGCAGATAAGCACTGTCTGGCAGCAGAAGAGAGCAAACAAAGATCACAATGGAGCCGGAGGGCAGAAGTAGCGGCAGGACGGAGACGGACCCGCGGTGCAGCTTTGCTCAGCTGTAGCGATAGACTGCAGCACTGCCCGAAGGGGAGGGGAAAGAAGGCCTGCAGCCAGGTGCCAGACTGTCGCTGGGGAAAGGGAGGGAAAACGTGTGTGTGTGGTGGTGGTGTGTGGGTGGGGAGTCGGGGAGAGACAGGAGCACTGTTGGGATGAGGGAGTGAGATAGGGTAGAGCTGGGGAGGGACGGAGAGATGCTGCAAGGGGAAAGAGAGGGAGAATTGTTGGATATGGGTGGGATGGGTAGAGGGAGAGAAAGGGCATGAGAGAAAAAAAAACATTTTGGACATGGAAGTGGAAGGGAGAGGTGAGAGGGGAAATGTTGAACATGGCAGTGAGGGAAAGGAAGGATGGAGAGTTGATGATGGTGGGGGGGGGGGGCAGAGAGAGATGTCAAACCAGGGGCTCAAGGCAGGGAGAGGGAGAAAAGTTGGACATGAAGGTGGAGAAGAGGAGAGGAAAGGAGAGATGCATGAGCAAGGGAGGGGAGAAAGAGGGAAGGTGGATCCAGGGAGAGAAGATAGACAATGGATGGTAGGGAAGAGAAAGGGAAAAATGCTGGACAATGGGGGAGGGGAGAGAGATGGGACAGGAAGATGCTGGTGATGGGAGGTAAAAGGGATAGGGAAATATCAGGCTACGAGGGTGAGGAGGGTAGAAAGAGGGAACAGATGCTGGGCTGGAAGGGTGGAGGGAGGGAGACACTGAGAATGGTGGCAAGCATGGGGGAGAGGCCCAGGGACTGGAGAGATTAGTGATCACAGGGGGTAGAAATATGGTAATGGCGCGTAGATCGAAGATAGAAGAGAATGGAAGGCTGAGAAGGAGAGAGATGGGGAATGGGAGAGCAAAGGGGTGAAAGGAGATGGAAATGTGATAGATATCTGAAAAGTAAAAAGAAGGAAAAAATTTAGGAAGCGGATGAAATTTGAGTGTACAGAGGCAGAAAAGAAAAAAAGGAAGGAAAGAGCTAAAATGGAAGGATCAAAATTTCAGAGGTAGGTGTAGTGAGGAAATGAAACGACAGGAGAAAAATGACAAATGGACAACTGCTTGAAGAATTAGCAGAATACAGACAGAAATTGGAACCAACATGATGGAAAAATAAAATGTCCAGACAATAAAGTAGGAAAATCATTTTACTTTGAATATTTTAAATGGAATATGTTAACTTTGGGAAATGTGCATAGCGGATGTCTTTTTATTGTGTTAAGTAGAAAAGGAAATGCGCTTTTGTTTGGGAGTTTTTTTTTTCTCCAGTGTTGCAGTACATGCTGAGGTTCCCAGTTCAATTTTGTCTATATATTTTTATTTCTAATTTGTGAGGGTCTGTCAGTGTGACTTTAACTGCAGATGAGGAGATTGGAGAGGAGAGGGAATTGGGGGAGGGGCTTTATTTTCTGCCCTGGTCACCAGCATGGCTAACGGCAGCCCTGACCCTTGCTGTAGCTAGTGAGGATTCCCAAGCCCTACTATCTGGGGTCTCTTCTGAAGCTGGCCAGAGATGCCTTCTACTGAGCTTGGCAGATGGGAGCAGCATCCTGGAGCCACTGACAACTAAGATTGTATGGGGTGCTGGCATCAGTGGCTCGAGGAGTTGCTGCTGCCTACTGGGCTTGGTGGAGAGGAGTTCTGGCCATCTTTACTGGAGGCCTTCAGCTGACAGAGATTGGGGATCCTCATCTACTAAAGTATTTATATTTTGAATTGGGAAGTGCTGGGGAAGAGAGAAAATTTTGTGCCCACCCACTTTGTGCTCAGGCCCACCCAAAATTGGCTGTCTGGCTACACCACTGAAGTACACCTTTTTCATTCCAACCCAATTGAGAGCTTTTTTGGACCTTAAAAAAATCTCTAAAGTGTAACAGGAATTATAGTAATTTAACCTGAGGAAAACGGTATGTTAAGCTTATACTCCTGTTATGTGATTCCTATATTCTTCTTTACTTTTCTAGTTTTCTCTCCCCACGTATGGAGGTATAAGTATAGAGTAGGTTTATTCCTATATTTACTTGTTTCCTTAATTGATATAATGTTTCTCTATTTTCTGTAGCAAGTTTGTTACGTGCAAAAATTTGTAAAACAAATTTTTAAAATGAATAGAAATATAAGAAAATCGTTTAAAATTTTGAAAAACCCATGAAGAATAAAACCCTACCATTTGAAAACAACCAGTGCTATCTGACACCCTCACACTTAAGGACATACTATGGATTGACATGCTAGAGTATAAGAGGAATGGTGTCAGATCTAATTCAGCATTCAGGCAATTGGGAACAACTGTATTGAAGAGAAAAATAAAACACTGCTCTTCTTGAACCTGCATGAGTACAAAGAACTTAATATCTATAGCATGGTTAGCCTCATTCCAAAGTAAAACTAATGCCTCTGAATGAATATTTCTACTAATGCTGCTCCTGTGCTCAATTAGTCTTGTTTTCACCATTCATTTAGTCTTTCCTACATACAAGAATTTGCAGGGACAGATGATGATATATACCATGTGGGTAGAGTTGCAATCTGTAGAATGCTTTAAAAAATGCGTGATTAGTAGTAGGGTGCATGAATTTATTCAGGATCAGGCTATGTCTACACACCGGACATCTCCCAGACCTGTATGTGAAAAATCACCAATTGTAACTTCAGGCAGGGCTTACGGTACCAAGAAGTTCTCTTTCAGATTTTTGCCCCTGGAGTAAGCTATGACTGGTTTCATGCCCTTGAAACAAGAACGAATCTCTAGTATATGTCAATTCTTCAATATTGTCTTGCGAAACTGTTTAGAATATTTAGAGAACCTTTAGTGTGCAAACCATATCTGGTTTTCATCTGTTGTTCTTCAATGTTAGCAAGATTTATCTTTCTTGAGCTCTAGCTTTTACTACGCCTCTACTGAGACATTTTTCTGGATATTCTCTCCCTCTGAAGCACTGTGAGATCGATCGCACATGCCTGAATTTCAAAATCTTCAAAGTTAGTGCACAAATCCCCTTGGGAATATGGCAAATTGTTCTTCAAACTTCAATTGTGATAACCCTTTACAAACATGTGTGGACTTTTTTTGTTTTAATAGAAAGTTACAAGTAACATATTTCGTTGCAGAAAAAAAATCCCACTCCAGATTTGTCAGTTCTAAGTGGGTTCCTCCAGGAAATCCAGATCCTATTATTTCAACTTTTTATAAGTGTGTCTTAAAAGGCATCCAAGAGATAGAGATGCAGAAATGAAGAAACAGTTTTCATAATCTGACAAAAGTGGAACATGTTGAATTGATCTCTCTCTACAAAAACACAAATATAGTTATAAAGCCAGCAGATAAAGAAGGAGGAATCATCGAACAAGATAGTGAATATTATGTGAACGAAATTTTCAGACAAATATTGGACCCAGAATATTACATTCGTTTATATGATCCGACACCACAACCACAGAAAGAAATTAATGAAGTTTTCTCACTAGCATATAACGCTGGATATCTTACATCAAAAGTAAAGATTTCCTCCTGGTAGAGCATCCAGTGATTCCTACCTTCTATACTTTACCAAAGATATACAAATCTCTAACAAACCACCTGGATGCCCTATAGTCTCCAGAAATGGATCTGTCCTTGAGCCTTTATCACACTTTTTAGACTATTTTCTATGACATTATGCTCCTCATATTGCATCCTAAGTAAGAGACTCATCCCATATATTCACACTTTGGGAAGAATTTGAAGGAGATTTCAGCAATATAATACTCATTGCTCTTGATATTTATGCACTTCATTGCATTACATAAGTCCATAAGTATTGCCATACTGGGACAGAACAAAGGTCCATCATGCCCAGCATCCTGTTTCCAACAGTGGCCAATCCAGGTCACAAATACCTGCCAAGATCCCAAAAAAGTACAAAACATTTTATGCTGCTTATCCCAGAAATAAGCAGTGGGTTTTCCCCAAGTCCATTTTAATAATGTGCTATGGACTTTTTCTTTAGGAAGCCATCCAAACTTTTTTAAACCCCACTAAGCTAACCGCCTTCCAGAGTTTAATTACACACGTTGAGTGAAGAAACATTTTCTCCGGTTCGTTTTAAATTTACTACTTGGTAGCTTCATTGATTGCCTCCTAGTTCTAGTATTTTTGGAAAGAGTAAACAGATGCTTCATGACTACCCTTTCCACTCCACTCATTATTTTATAGAACTCTATCATTTTTCCCCTCAGTTGTCTTTTCTCCAAGTTGAAGAACCCTAGAAGCTTTAGCCTTTCCTCATAGGGAAGTTGTCCCATCCCCTTTATCATTTTTGTCGTCCTTCTCTGCACTTTTTCTAATTCCATTATATCTTTTCTGAGATGCAGTGACCAGAATTGAATACAATATTCAAGGTGCGGTCACACCATGGACCAATACAAAGGCATTATAATGTCCTCATTTTTGGTTCCCATTCCTTCACCTCACTTTTTAACCATGCCGGCTGTTGTTTGGTCTTCCTCCCTCCATTTTTAATACAAGGAATATATTGGGGCCTTGGCTTCCATTATGGTATTTTTAAACATCATCCATGCCTGATGTAAATGTTTGACCCTTGCAGCCGCTTCTCTAAGTTTTTTTTTTTCACCGTTCTTCTCATTTTATCATAGTCTCCTTTTTGAAAGTTAAATGCTAATGTATTGGATTTCCTGCGTATACTTACTCCAAAGCTAATATCAAATCTGATCATATTATGATCACTGTTATCAAGCGGCCCCAGCACCATTACCTCCGCAACAGATCATGTGCTCCACTAAGGACTAGGTCTAGAATTTTTCCTTCTCTTGTCGGCTCCTGTATTAGCTGCTCCATAAAGCAGTCCTTGATTTCATCAAGGAATTTTACCTCCCTAGCAAGCCCTGATGTTACATTTACTCAGTCAATATCGGGGTAATTGAAATCACCCATTATTATTGTGCTGCCTAGTTTGTTAGCATCCCTAATTTCCTTTAACATTTCTACATCCATCTGTTCATCCTGGCTAGGTGTATGGTAGTACACTCCTCTCACTATCCTTTTCCCCTTTACACATAGAATTTCATTCCATAGGGATTCCAATCCAAGATGTGTTTTGTTTCCTGCAGAACTTTCAATCTGAAACTTTGCTCTTTGAGCAGGGACTGTCTTTCTTCTATGTTTGTACAGCGCTGCGTATGCCTTGTAGCGCTATAGAAATGCTAAATAGTAGTAGTAGTAGTAGTACTATTTTATTCAAGGCCCTCCTTAACATACAGTGCTACCTTTCCACCATTCCGAATCTACTGATTATCATGTAGGCTACATTTGCTCTTACCTGTAAATATTTTTCATTCCAAAAGACATCACCAAATTCATGGAACAGCTATCGGTTTGGCGATGGTGCAAGATCTGGTGAATTTGTACTTAGCCAACTTTGAAGAAAATTCTTATCTGATCATCCATTCAAGTCAGAAGTTGTGTTCTTTAAGAAGTATATCAACTATTTTTTCTGTTATGGAGAGGCAATGTGACAAGATTCATTGAGTTTTACACGATCAGGGGCATTTTCGAAAGAGAAGGGTGCCCGTCTTCCGACACAAATCGGGAGATGGGCGTCCTTCTCTCAGGGTCGCTCAAATCGGCATAATCGAAAGCCGATTTTGGGCATCCTCAACTGCTTTCTGTCACGGGGATGACTAAACTTCCCAGGGGTGTGCCAGCAGTGTACTGAAGGTGGGACGGGGGCGTGCTTAAGAGATGGGCTTCCTCGGCCGATAATGGAAAAAGGAAGGGTGTCCCTGACGAGTATTTGGTTGACTTTACTTGGTCCATTTTTTTCACGACCAAGCCTCAAAAAGGTGCCTGGACTGACCAGATGACCACCGGAGTGAATCGGGGATGACCTTACTCCCCCAGTGGTCACCAACCCCCTCCCACCCAAAAAAAATTTAAAAACATTTTTTACCAGCCTCTATGCCAGCCTCAAATGTCATACCCAGCTCCATCACAGCAGTATGCAGGTCCCTGGAGCAGTTTTTAGTGGGTGCAGTGCACTTCAGGCAGGTGGACCCAGGCTCATCCCCCTACCTGTTACACTTGTGGTGGTAAATGTGAGCCCTCCAAAACCCACCCAAAACCCACTGTACCCACATGTAGGTGCCCCCTTCACCCATAAGGGCTATGGTAGTGGTGTACAGTTGTGGGGAGTGGGTTTGGGGGGAGGCTCAGCACACAAGGGAAGGGAGCGATGGACTTGGGAGCAATTTAGGAAGTCCACTGCAGTGCCCCCTAGGGTGCCCGGTTGGTGTCCTGGCATATCAGGGGGACCAGTGCAGTACGAATGCTGGCTCCTCCCATGACCAAATGCCTTGGATTTGGTCGTTTTTGAGATGGGCGTCCTCGGTTTCCATTATCGTCGAAAACCGAGGTAGCCCATCTCTAAGGTCGACCTAAATGTTGAGATTTGGGCGTCCACGACCATATTATCGAAACTAAAGATGGACGCCCATCTTGTTTTGATAATACGGGTTTCCCCACCCCTTTGCGGCGCCGTCCTTAGAGATGGTCGTCCCCGTTCGATTATGCCCCTCCACGACATTCAAGAAATTTCCTATTTGGATATCTCAGTCACTAAAACTGAATATCAATTTGTTACAAATGTTTATAGGAACCCAACCGAAAGGAACACATACCTGCATTTTGAAAGCTTTCACAGGTTTGGCAGGCTTGAGTGGTTGTTGATGTGTTTGAAGGAGTTCTGTCCTGGAGACAGCCCTGATGCAAGTAACAATGCTGTGCTGGGCAGCATGTGCATAAGAAAAAACGTTCAGGAGACATTTGATGGGCAGTCGAATTAGGTAAATGAGAGCTTTGTTAGAGGTTCTAAAATCTACAATGATTAAAAAATATACAATGATTAAGCTATATATGCACAATGATTAGCTATATAACTAAAAAGAAACAATGCCTATCTATAAACAATCCTTACATCACTGGTCTCTACATCTAAGCAATGCTAAGAGTTCCTAGACCAGGAAAAGAAGCAATAAAACAATAATCACTAGTCCTTACATCATCCAGGTTCTTATCATCAGCTGGGGGGGGGGGGGGGCTGTTCACAGTGAAAGCCAGGAGTTTCTTTGACCAGGAAACATGGTTCTCTGCGCAGTTCATACGTTACTCACAGATGAGCTCCCAATTTTACTGAAAGAAACTCCCCTTTTTATAAGGCTTAGAACTCATGTTCAGAGCTAAGGAAAATTACAGGAATGTGCATGAGGATGCAGTCACATGCTTCTGGCTCAAGTAAACAAACCACTGGCCAGGTGGCTCATCTCCTGAACTCCAAGCATATCCTGTTTCCTGTCTGCACAAACTGAATTGACCAGAGACATGCCTTGATCAGAGACATGCCTTATCTTCCACATTTCAACTTGTTTATACATACCTCGAGTGCACTTGTCGGTCAAGGCAGAGTTGAAAAACAATCTTTAAGATACACTTCCACTACACCCCAGTGTCTAGTAAAGTTCCTGGAAGCAGAGAAGTAAGTCCATATCCTGAAGAGGAAGTCTGCAAATTGAAATGCCTGCCGTTGTAAGTCCTTGTCTCTCTGAGTGCCTATAATTTTGAGTGCCTATGATTTTAAGCTTTTTCAATTTTAAGTACCTGAGTGTGAGATAAGCCCAAATTGGAATACTTACATTGTGAAAACCTTGAGTAACTGTATTGGGTGTCTGCCTGTTCACAAGAAGGACATGTGCAGCACAGAAGGGGGACACATGCTGGGAAAGTGCAGATAAGAACCCCCTCAGTTTTTCTTCAGTTTAAAAATTAGTCAGATATACATTTCTTTACTGCCTAAGAAGACACTGACCTAGGCTGGGACATTCACCTACTGAAAAGGGAAGCAGGTTTCTTTGTTGATTTTTTTTATAGTCAGGATAGTAGGGAAAGAAGGTCCAAAAAAGAAGATAAAAGGAAAAAAGAAGAGGATAACCATAGGTCATATCAAGTCAGTCAGGTGTATTTTCTTCCACTTGGAGGGGCATAATCGAAAGGGACGCCCAAGTTTTGTTGAGGACATCCTCGCAAAACGTCTCCATCCAGGAGTGGGGAAACCTGTATTTTCAAAACAAGATGGACGTCCATCTTTCGTTTTGATGATATGGTCAGGGAGGCCCAAATCCTGAAATTTGGTTGTCCTTAGATATGGTCGTCCCTAGACTTGGTCATTTCTGATTTTTGGCAATAATCGAAACCAAGGACGTCCATCTCGGAAACGACCAAATGCAAGCCATTTGGTCATGGGAGGAGCCAGAAGTTGTAGTGCACTGGTCCCCCTGACATGCCAGGACACTAACCGGACACCCCAGGGGGCACTGCAGTGGACTTCATAAATTGCTTCCAGGTACATAGCTCCCTTACCTTGTATGCTGAGCCCCCCAAAATCCCCCCAAAACCCACTACCCCCAACTGTACACCACTACCATAGCCCTTATGGGTGAAGGTGGGTACAGTGGGTTTCTGGTGGGTTTTGGAGGGCTCGCTGTTTCCTCCACAAACGTAACAGGTAGGGGGGATGGGGCTGGTTCTGCCTGCCTGAAGTGCACTGCACCCACTAAAACTGCTCCAGGGACCTACATACTGCTGTCATGGACCTGAGTATGACATCGTTTATCATTTATTTATTTACTAGACCGTATCTTATTACAGCGTAAATCAAAACGGTTTACAATCAGATAAAATGTTAAAAAAGTTAAAATTCACAAATCTGAAATCCATAAGTGATAGGAAAGCACAACAAACCAACCAGAATTAAAATATACAATTATAAAAATTTCATACAGTGGTGGAAATAAGTATTTGATCCCTTGCTGATTTTGTAAGTGTGCCCACTGACAAAGACATGAGCAGCCCATAATTGAAGGGTAGGTTATTGGTAACAGTGAGAGATAGCACATCACAAATTAAATCCGGAAAATCACATTGTGGAAAGTATATGAATTTATTTGCATTCTGCAGAGGGAAATAAGTATTTAATCCCTCTGGCAAACAAGACCTAATACTTGGTGGCAAAACCCTTGTTGGCAAGCACAGCGGTCAGACGTCTTCTGTAGTTGATGATGAGGTTTGCACACATGTCAGGAGGAATTTTGGTCCACTCCTCTTTGCAGATCATCTCTAAATCATTAAGAGTTCTGGGCTGTCGCTTGGCAACTCGCAGCTTCAGCTCCCTCCATAAGTTTTCAATGGGATTAAGGTCTGGTGACTGGCTAGGCCACTCCATGACCCTAATGTGCTTCTTCCTGAGCCACTCCTTTGTTGCCTTGGCTGTATGTTTTGGGTCATTGTCGTGCTGGAAGACCCAGCCACGACTCATTTTTAAGGCCCTGGCGGAGGGAAGGAGGTTGTCACTCAGAATTGTACGGTACATGGCCCCATCCATTCTCCCATTGATGCGGTGAAGTAGTCCTGTGCCCTTAGCAGAGAAACACCCCCAAAACATAACATTTCCACCTCCATGCTTGACAGTGGGGACGGTGTTCTTTGGGTCATAGGCAGCATTTCTCTTCCTCCAAACACGGCGAGTTGAGTTCATGCCAAAGAGCTCAATTTTTGTCTCATCTGACCACAGCACCTTCTCCCAATCACTTTCGGCATCATCCAGGTGTTCACTGGCAAACTTCAGACGGGCCGTCACATGTGCCTTCCGGAGCAGGGGGACCTTGCGGGCACTGCAGGATTGCAATCCGTTATGTCGTAATGTGTTACCAATGGTTTTCGTGGTGACAGTGGTCCCAGCTGCCTTGAGATCATTGACAAGTTCCCCCCTTGTAGTTGTAGGCTGATTTCTAACCTTCCTCATGATCAAGGATACCCCACGAGGTGAGATTTTGCGTGGAGCCCCAGATCTTTGTCGATTGACAGTCATTTTGTACTTCTTCCATTTTCTTACTATGGCACCAACAGTTGTCTCCTTCTCGCCCAGCGTCTTACTGATGGTTTTGTAGCCCATTCCAGCCTTGTGCAGGTGTATGATCTTGTCCCTGACATCCTTAGACAGCTCCTTGCTCTTGGCCATTTTGTAGAGGTTAGAGTCTGACTGATTCACTGAGTCTGTGGACAGGTGTCTTTCATACAGGTGACCATTGCCGACAGCTGTCTGTCATGCAGGTAACGAGTTGATTTGGAGCATCTACCTGGTCTGTAGGGGCCAGATCTCTTACTGGTTGGTGGGGGATCAAATACTTATTTCCCTCTGCAGAATGCAAATAAATTCATATACTTTCCACAATGTGATTTTCCGGATTTAATTTGTGATGTGCTATCTCTCACTGTTACCAATAACCTACCCTTCAATTATGGGCTGCTCATGTCTTTGTCAGTGGGCACACTTACAAAATCAGCAAGGGATCAAATACTTATTTCCACCACTGTACATATCAAACAACAGAGGGCAAGACTTCCCCTTTTTTTTTTCTTTCTTTTCAGAGTATTCTAAGTGACATTTCCAAAAGATTCTTGAAAAAGGTATGTTTTGAGGATTCTACGGGAATGAATATAACAGTCCTCAAGCCTAAGATTTTTAGAAAGACAATTCCAGAGTGCTGGAGCCAAAAAAAAGAATGCAGAGTTTCGAGTGGATTCCCATCTGGCTTTACATGGTGATGGAATTACCAATCTATTATCAGTTAATGAACAAAGAGTCCGGGTTGGTGTATAAGGTATAATAAGATTAAATAAATATGAAGGAGTAGATGCATAAAAGACCTTATGTGTCAATGTCAAAATTTTGAATTTTATTCTGAATTCTACTGGAAGCCAGTGCAAGTGGTATAACAATGGAGTGATTCTATCATATTTTGCGGCTCTGCAAATAATGTGTGCTGCTGTGTTTTGAATCATCTGTCGTCGTTTTAGATTAAGTTTTGATAAACCTGCATAAACTATGTTACAGTAGTCTAACCGTGATGTAATGAACGCATGAGTTAATTTATTCAAGGAGTTCCTGATTGAACGTAACTTACGCAAATGATAAAAAGATTTCCTTGTGACATCAGATAGTTGCTCATTAAAAGACAAAGCAGAATCAATTATAATACCTAGATATCTGAATGATTTTACTGTCGAAACTTGTTGGCCAAACAGAACAGGTGTCAAAGATGGAATTGGTCCAGCACCTGTAATCCAGGGGGTTATTGTTTTATCTGGATTTAGTAGTAGTTTATGTGTGGTAAGCCTTATCGAGACAGGTTTGAAGTGGTACTAAGTCAATATTTGCTGCCTTGACGTAGTGTATTAAAAGAAAATCATCAGCATATGAATAAGAGCTGATGCCTAAAGTTTGAATAAGTAATGAGAGTGGAGTAACATAAAGATTGAATAGCATGGGTGACAACACCGATCCCTGTGGTACCCCATAAGGGCTAGAGTAGAGAGTACAGATTGAGTGATTTTGAATTACTTTAAAAGAGCGATTTGACAAAAAAAGAAGTAAACCAATCATAAACCGCCCCTGAAATTCCAATTTCCCTTAATCGCTTTAATAGCAAGGTGTGATCTATTAGATCGAATGGTGCAGACAAATCTAAGGAAACAACCAGTGCAATGTATCCTTGTTCCAGTCTGGAGTGAATTTCACTCAGAAATGAAGTCAACACTGTTTCTGTACTATAGCCTGTTCTAAAACCAGATTGTCTAGGGTGTAATAGATTTTTCGTCTCCACGTAGGATTGCAGTTGTTTAAATACAATTGACGCCAATATTTTAGATAGACAGGAAAGATTGGAGACTGGGCAATAGTTTCCTGGAATCTGAGGATCCAGAGTAGGTTTTTTTAAAGATGGGTTTTACTAAGGCTTCTTTTAGAGCTTGGGGAACTACTCCCTCCTTCAAGCTACTAATAATAATCGAATAAAGGTATTCATGTACCCCCTATAGAGGAACTTTGTAACCAATTTGATGGCATAGAGGCTTGCAATCAATATTTTAACAGATGTTTTTTGAGGGTGGGAGGGGGTTAGTGACCACTGGGGGAGTAAGGGGAGGTCATCCCCGATTCTCTCCAGTGGTCATCTGGTCATTTTGGGTTTTTGTGCCTTGGTCGTAAGAAAAACACGACCAGGTAAAGTCATCCAAGTGTTCGTCAGGGACGTCCTTCTTTCGATTATGGGTCGAGGACGTCCTAGTGTTAGGCACACCCATGTCCCGCCTTTGCTACACCGCCGATACGCCCCCTTGAACCTTGGCCATCCCTGCGATGGAAAGCAGTTGGGGACGTCCAAAATTGGCTTTCGATTATACTGATTTGGATGACCCTGTGAGAAGGACGGCCATCTTCCGATTTATGTCGAAAAATGGGTGTCCTCTTTTGAAAATGAGCCCATTGGTCTCCTGGCTGTGGGGTCCCTCAGGGTTCCCCTCTTTCCCTCATCTTGTTTAACATTAAGATACCTCTTGGTCATCTTTTAGAAAAACATGGTCTTTTGTATTCATATATATATGCTGCTGCTGATGCCACCATTTATACCCCATTCTCTAAGGAATTACTTGACCTAATTCCAATGATTAGTCTAGGGATAAATCTTACAGAATCATGGGCTTCTAATTTCAAACTAAAACTTAATAGGAATAAAACTAAGGGGCCATTTTACAAAGGCGTGCTGAAAAATGGCTTGCAGTAATGTAGGCGTGGGTTTTAGGCACGTGCAAACATTTTTTCAGCATAGCTGTAAAAAAAGCCCTCTATTTATTTTTCCCAGAAAATGGACGTGCAGCAAAATCAAAATTGCCACGCGTCCATTTTGGGTCTAAGACCTTACTGCCAGCCATAGATCTAACAACGGTAAAGAATTTGGGTGGTAATGACCTGTGTGTGTCCGCTATGCGTGCCAGAAAATAAAAAAATAATAATAAATTGTCAGATGTGCGAAGCAGACGCACACCAAAATTGAAATTACTGCAAGGGCCATGCAGTAACCAGGCAGTAACTCCAATTTGGTGTGCATTGGGCGCGCATAGGCGCCTATGCGGGTTTGTAAAAGGGGCCTAAGTTTCTAATTAACCCTCACCATCCTCTGTTAAGAACAAAACCTATTCCCTTGAGTCATCAGTGAAAATCTTGGGAGTCACAATAGATCGTTTCCTCACCCTTGAAAACCAAGGGGCCCTTTTACTAAGCCATGTAAGCATCTACGCGCACCCAACATGCACCAAAATGGAGTTACCGCCTGACTACTGTGTGGCTCTTGTGATAATTTCATTTTTGGCGTCAGATATGTGCGTCTGAAAAATATTTTTTATTTTGGGCGCATGTAATAGACACGTGGCAAGTGGCATTTGGCGCGCATAGGTCATTATCACCTGCTTATCGCGTGAGTCTTTACCAATAGGTCAATGGCTGGCGGTAAGGTCTCAGACCCAAACTGTATGCGTGGCAATTTTCATTTTCACAGTTGTCCATTTTTGGCAAAAATAAAAAATGGCCTTTTTTACAGGTGTGCTAAAAAATGGAATGGTGCACGCCCAAAACCCATGCCTACATTACCGCAAGCCATTTTTCAGCGCGCCTTTGTAAAAGGACCCCCAAGTCCCTAAGTGTCTCCTCCAGTGTCTTTCACTCACTTTTGAAGCTAAAGAGATTGAGGCCATTTTTCTCTAAATCTGTCGTTTATACTTTGGTTCAATCCCTTGTCCTCATCATATCTGACTATTGCAATTCCATCTATGCTGGACTTAAAGGTGGTTTACAAACAGCTCAAAATACTGCTGCTCGTCATATGGCTGTAAAGAGCAAATACTCAAAAAACTCCAAACAGCCCAGAACACGGCAGCCAGACTCATATTTGGAAAATCAAAATACGAAAGTGCAAAACCCCACGAGAGAAACTGCACAGGCTCCCACTCAAAGAACGCATCACGTTTAAAGTATGTACCCTAGTACATAAAATCATCCATGGTGAGGCCCCAGCCTATATGTCCGACCTGATAGACCTGCCACCCAGAAATGCCCAAAAATCATCACGTACATTCCTCAATCTTCACTTCCCCAACTGCAAAGGTCTGAAATACAAATGAATGCATGCGTCAACCTTTTCCTATATGAGCACGCAATTCTGGAATGCATTGCCACGTAACCTAAAAGCGACCTATGAACTGACCAGCTTCCGCAAACTACTAAAGACCCATCTCTTCGACAAGACATACCACAAAGATCAAAACATGTGAATACATATATCCAGTAATGTTAATAATGCCTTCTGTTATACTATCATTATGTATTCCATTACCATGCAACCCAAAATCCCTCTGTAATACCAAATGTTTAAATCCTCTCTCATTTCCACTATCCATGATGTATTGTAAGCCACTTTGCGCCTGCAAAAAGGTGAGAAAAAGTGGGATACAAATGCAATAAATAAATAATAAATAAAAAATATGTAGATCTCCTCGCTTTGCCAAAACCACTCCTCTTTTATATGAACTACATTGGTTACCAATAAGAGATAGAACATCTTGCAAATTATGCGTTTTCATTTTCAAAATTCTGTTTGGTCAAGCCCCATCATATATGAATAATCTTATTGAATTATCCCCTTGTAATGCTGTTTCATCATCTAGAGAATATCTTGTCTTACATTTCCCTATCTGTAAGAAAGTGATATATAAAACAATTCTCTGTTAATTTCTCCTATCGAGGCACCAAAATTTGCAATTATCTTCTTAAATCAATCAAGTTTACAGATGATTACCTAACTTTTAGAAGTCTTCTAAAAACACATTTCTTCAGTCTGGCCTTCTGAATACAAAGAACTGTATTTGAATTTTACCCACACCCTTTTCTTAATCTCATTTCCCATCTAGTCCTGCCTAATTATGCTCTTACCTATCCACTCTTAATTATTTGTTTGTCCTTGAGATAGTCTAAATCCCTGGTTACTTACTGCATATGTATTAATTTACTTCTTGAATGTATTATAATTTGTTTTATGTTCTGTACATTATTATGTTTTATTCACTTTATCGTTTGTTTGTAAACCACATTGAACTTGAGTCTATTTCAGGCTAATGTGGTGTATAACTGTCATGAATAAATAAATACTGTCCTGCTCAGCGAGAAGATCATTATCATCTATACTAGCCAATGCTGACCTGGAAAGGGACATAAAGGGGCCCTTTTACTAAGCTGCAGTAAGCACTAATGTGTACTTACTGCACGTTAAAACCCACTGTCGCGGGGCATACTCAGGTGTCCTGCAGTAGTTTTTGGATCACTGCATGCTTCCCATGCGCGAAAAAATACTTTTTATTTTTTTAGTGCTGGGAGGCACGTTTTGGGGCAGAGAGCAGGCATGCCCAGCGCTAATCGGATAGCACAGCTACATCGCCATGCAGTAACCGATTAGTGTTGGTAAGGGCTCCCATGATAATGGCCATGCCTTAATTGGGGAAATTAGTATATTGCCATTAAGAGGACATTGAAAATGCACCCATTTTACAGCTACGCAAAAAGTGGCCTCAGCATGTGTGAAACCCATTATTTTTATTGATTTTATCACAAATTGACAAAGAAAGTAAGCAATTATGACATAATTTATTTATTTATTGCATTTGTATCCCACATTTTCCCACCTATTTGCAGGCTCAATGTGGCTTACAGAGTTTTGTTATGTCATAGTCATTACAAGATGTCAGGTATAATTGGTAGTGTACAGAGTTTTGTTATGGCATATTCATTATAGGATACCAGATACAATTGGTAGTATACAAAGGTTAAGTCAGGGTTAAGTAAGGGAAAAGATAAGGAAGGCTTTAGGAAGGATAGTATAGAAGGTGGACTGTCAAAGCTGGTTAACATGTTAACATGGTTAACAAGTTAACATGTTAAGATTATGTACTCAAGCTTATATGATACAATATATACAGCTCAAGAGCCTGTGATTATGGTATATTGTGAGTAAGTATAAAACCATATGTAATATGATATTATAAAATCTGATTAGTGGAGTATGCATGCTAAGTGAGTGTTAGAAGATATAGTACTCATTCTTGATCTTGATATTAACTGGATAAAGATACCACTAATCGTTGCTGGTCATGTAATAATCATATTGGAACATTGGATCACCTACTATATTATTGTCCTCTACTGGATGAATATTGGTCTCTTATAGGGGACTCCATTTCACATATCTTGGACAGTAAGGTTTCTTTAACTTACAGTATCATAATTATGGGCGAATTTGGCACTAGTAATGTTTTAAAACCACATGCAGCCAAATTATTACGTATACTGATACAAGTTGCTATAAAATTGATATACCAGAATTGGAAAGACTTTACGAAATTATCTTATGATATGTGGTGGAACACAGTCTGCTTGACTGCTAAATATGAAAAAGTAGCAGCAGAGAAATGCAGTTCCCTTACAGTCTTTAATAAAACTTGGTCTCCTGTGATTAAATATGTTGCACATTATGAAATGTAGGTGCAGGTGTTATAGAGTAGTGAGTAGGGTAGATGTACACACAAATCCTAATTGTTGCTAATTAACTCCAATTATTGTTGATGCCTCGTTAACTAATTTGTGTATATGCCCGGGGAGTCCAAATTTGGGTGACATATAGAATCTGGGGGAAACTATGCTAAAGTGTTGGAAATATAGATGATATTATAAAATTATAATAAAATTATAAATATTAGACAGTAAGTAGAGAAATACTACTTACTGTCTAATATTTATAATTTAATTATAATTTTATATATACGGTTTAATTTGTTTTATATAGACTCCTGACGCAGGCCTGACCGGCCGAAACACAGCTGTGTCGAGTCTCGATCACCCCATTTTTGAATCATAATTGCCAAGGTTAATAAATATACCTTTAAGTTTTTACATCAACGGTGTCATCCTGATTCATTTTTTCTTTTTTATTATTTTTTTCCTTTTTATTTTTTAATTTTCATTTTAGTAATCTTCGCTGTTTTGTCCATTGTTGTTTTTTTGTGAAGACTGGTTTCTTCTGTTTTTTTGAATTATTGCCACACAAGTCATTTCTGAGGTTTTTCTTTTCCCCCCAGAAATGGCATGCGCTTGAGGCAGGACTACTGCCGTTGGCTACATTGGGCCAGTGGTAGTACCGGAAGAGCAAACGGTAAGCCCGCGTTGGGCTTACCTCTGCTCTGTAATAGGGCCCCTAAAAGAGCTGTTTCTGTTGAATTCTCAGGGGTTGATATTCAAAGTGATTTAACTAGCCAAAAAAGGCGGCTGAGGGGAGATATGATAGAGGTCTATAAAATAATGAGTGGAATTGAATGGGTAGATATGAAGCGTTTGTTTACGCTTTCCAAAAATACTAGGACTAGGGGACATGCGATGAAGGTACAATGTAGTAAATTTAAAACGAATCGGAGAAAATATTTCTTCACTCAGTGTGTAATTAAACTCTGGAATTCATTGCCAGAGAATGTGGTAAAGGCGGTTAGCTTAGCTGAGTTTTAAAAAGGTTTGGACGGCTTCCTAAAGGAAAAGTCCATAGACCATTATTAAATGGACTTGGGGAAAATCCACTATTTCTGGGGTAGGCAGTATAAAATGTTTTGTACTTTTTTGGGATCTTGCCAGGTATTTGTGACCTGGATTGGCCACTGTTGGAAACAGGATGCTGGGCTTGATGGAACTTTGGTCTTTCCCAGTATGGCAATACTTATGTACTTATGAAATGGCTTCTGGCTGGTTAAATAACCAGTTCAGGGCTAACTGCTAATTTTCAGTGGAACTTACATAGTAACATAGTAAATGACAGCAGATAAAGACCTGCATGGTCCATCTAGTCTGCCCAACAAGATAAACTCATTTTACATGGTATGTGATACTTTATACCCGAGTTTGATTTGTCCTTGCCATTCTCAGGGCACAGACCGTAGAAGTCTGCAAAGCACTGTTCTTGTACTAAGCTCTGAAGCTAACGTCGAAACCCCTTAAAATTTAACTCCAGCCCATCCATATCTATTCAGTCATGATCAGGGCGTAGACCGTATAAGTCTGCCTAGCACCAATTTTGCTTCCCTATTACCAGCATTGCCACCTAATCTCCGCTAAGATTCCATGGATCCATTCCTTCTAAACAGGATTTCTTTGTGTTTATCCCACTTAACCAGTTAATATAGCTAAAAATAACCGGTTAGTGCTGAACTGAAAACCAGCAATTTTGGGGTGTTCTGGGGCAGAGTCAGCACTTGGCCCACTTAACCTGCCAAGTTAATAGGTCTGCATAAAAGTCAGTCCTGTCTTTATGTGGTAACCCATAGCTGGTTAAGTGCTGAATATTGCATTTAACCAGCTATGTGTTAGCAGGTTCTGGAAACCCAGAAATTCAAGGCTAGTGCCTGGACATGGCTCGGCATTGAATTTCCGGGTTTAATGTTGGCAGTGGTCAGCAAAACGCTGATCATTACCGGCTGAATATCCGGTCTATAGTGTTCAAATTGTTTGGTGCGTTCTTCATGGAAAAGTTGTTATTGTGCAAATCTAAAAGTGTAGAAACAAACCTAATTCTTCTCACTGAGTTATATTTGTAAAGTTTAGACATAACATATACAATGTCCTGAGATCTTTAAATTAATATTTAACTCTTTATTCCAAGAATAATTGTTTTTGTTAATTTAATTGAACATATTAGTATCCTGTGTGTTAATTCTGGGAATCCTTCTCCAGCACATTCCATCAACTGAGGTAACTGCTCAGATGGTGGTTTGATGCTGGTGGCAGCAGTTTACAATAACTCCCTTTTCTGGGCATATTACTTTGGCAATTGTGAGAATAAAAATGGCCAAAGTTATATGTAGGACTACTGCAGATGTTTTAAAAACATTTTTGCATTGGGTGCCTCCCTGATCGAATAAATGCTTTTGAATATCAACCAGAAAATGTTTACTGTTACTACTAATAATAATTTTATTTACAAAGTTTAATAGTTAATATTATAAAATAGTATCCTTTAATAGTGTTTTCTTAAATAATTATAGCTATACAATGCATTATCATTTTATATTGTCAACTTTATATACAATATTCAATACCTGTTAAATTAAGAAACATCACGGGTCACGGAAGAAAATATGAGAGAATCTTTGTCAATGCTTTAGACACAGTTTGGTAACATTAATGAAACTCTCTATTCTTACATTAATGAAACTCTCTATTCTTACTTACATTAATGAATATCTTCATATTAGTTCATAAACAAATACCTGTGGACTGCAGTTATTTGTTTGCCAAGACTGCAATATGCGCCATAAAGTAGACAGGAAGCAGGAGATAAATTCTCTTCCAATATGGTGCAGATAGTGTTTTGTACAAGGTATTTATATATGTTTATTCTTCCAGGACTCTAAGGTCAAAGATAAGTGATACATACAAATTGGTTCTAATTTTCCACCCCAAGCATCTGGAAGAAATTAGACACTCCTCTATGTAATTATGTGCCTAGAGGCCTTGATTAGCACAAATTATAATTGGGGTTGCAGTAGAGAATGCAAGCTTGCTGAAGGTCAAATAAACAAAAAAAAGCACGAATCAGGGTCAGCACAGCCCTCTGTGCAAATCATGTGCCCACATGGGGTGGCATGGTTGGGATAGAAACCAGCCATGCCCTGCTTCATTGTAGCAGCAAGCAAAAGGAGGCAGCTATGCTGAAAATGTCACTATCCAGCTTATAATCGAAAGTGATCGCCGGCCATCTTCCAACACAAATTGGGAGACGGCCGACGATTTCTTAAAAGCGGCGAAATCGGTATAATTGAAAGCGACATTTTTGACAGCATCGCCACTTTCCCGTCGCTTCGCTGGCGAAAATTCAAGGGGGTGTGTCGGTAGATTAGCGAAGGCGGGACATGGGCGGGCGTGGCTACCAGATGGCTGGCTTTCACCGATAATGGGAAAAAAAGCGGCGTTAAGCAGTATTTCGTCGGGTTTACTTGGTCCTTTTATTTTCACGACCAAGCCTCAAAAAGGTGCCCCAACTGACCAGATGACCACTGGAGAGAATGGGGGATGACCTCCCCATACTCCCCCAGTGGTCACCAACCCCCTTCCATACTAAAAAAATAAAACTAAAAACCTTTTTTGCCAGCCTGTATGCCAGCCTCAAATGCCGTACCCACCTCCATGACAACAGAATGTGTTGTATCCTCCAACAGCCTTTCCCTGGTTGCGATGTGGCTCTCGGGCGAGTGTGACACCTTTTCTGATAGGTGCCCTGCAGAGTCACATTAGCAATGCATTGTGATGGGTGTAGGGTACTGGGCTCTACTCCCATGGTGCTTTTCCCCCCTGCTAACTGGGTCAGAGTGTGCCCTGTTTTGTTTCCTGTTGTAGTCCATGCGGTAGTGGCCATTTTTGTAAGCCAGTTTTAGTTCCCTTTCCTGTGTTACCCACGTTAGAGAACGTAGTTCTTACCTTGAATGGTGCTGAAAGAGGGCATTGTACACCATTGTGCCAGCTGTGACCTACTGCTAATCTTAGTACCAGGGGACTCTTTGCCAGTGGGGCACAACCTCTGATCTGCAGTTAACTGTGAGTAAACGTGGTTATTTCAAGAAAGGACTTTTTCAGAGAGATTAGTCTTCAGGTGTGAACTGGTGTGCCAACGTTATACAGCAGCAATAAGTCCTTGAGGCTGTATGCAGTTCCATGGAGCAATTTTAGTGGGTGCAGTACATTTGTGGGTAGTGGGTTTGGGGGGCTCAGCTCCCAAAGTAAGGGAGCTATGCACGTGGGAGGTTTTCTGAAGTCCACCGCAGTGACCCCTAGGGTGGCTGGTTGATGTCCTGGCATGTCAGGGGGGCCAGTGCACTAAAAATGTTGGCTCCTCACACGGCCAAATGCCTTGAATTTGGCCGGGGTTTGAGATGGCCGACATAACTTTCCATTATTGCTGAAAAACAAACCCGGCCATCTCAAACCCGGAGAACTCCACGGCATTTGGCCGGGCTAAACCATATTATCGACAAAAAATATGGCCAGCCATCTTTTTCGATAATACGGTTCCAGCCAGCTGTAGCGCCGCTGCCAACATAGATCGCTGGCGATCTATTTGGCCGGCGACATTCGATTATGCCCCTCTACATTATAAAAATCCTATATAATAAAACTCACCCTCAGCGTTCTGAAGACACTGACGTCATGTCACTTCCTTCAAGACGGGTTCGAAGGGTTTGTGGTGGTGAAGCCACCGAAATTGCCAAGTCTCGGGGCCCCGCCCTCGCGTCAAACATGATGACGTCGAGGGCGGAGCAATGGCATCACACACCGAGGGCGGAGCAATGGCGTACGGTGCGTTCAGGAGGTGTGGAGCAATAACGTCAGAACAACAAAGGGGTCGGTAGGTAGGAGCGCCCGTTTCATTTGCTCCAGAAACGGACCTCTGTTACTAGTAAATAAATAAAAAGCACAGAGCTTTGAACCTGTGCCTGCATGCTAAATGTCCAGTGCATTTCCCCCCTACCGATGCAATTTGTCAGACTGGCAGCACACAGGTTGCATTGTATTTTTCATGTTGGTTATGGTAGCAGCAATATAGGGTTACCATATGGCTCCAGAAAAAGGAGGACAGATTGAGCCAGTCTAGGTTTTACTTCCATTGCTTTCAATGGAAGCAAATCCCAGACTGGATCAAGCTGTCCTCCTTTTTCTGGAGCCATATGGTAACCCTACAGCAATATAAGAGTAGATATTCAACTAGGAGAGGGGAAAAGGCCAGGAAGTTGCTGGAATAAAAGGAGAAGATAGAGGAGAGATGCTGGACTGGGGAGAGGGGAACAGAGAGAGGAAAAGGGAAACGGTGGATCATAGGAATGAAAAGGATAGATAGATAGATAGATAGATAGATAGATGCTGAACTGTGGGGGGAAGGGGAAAAGAGAAGGCTTACTAGTCTCACATAGAATCACCTTTAAAATCCTTTCTCTGGTACACAAGACATTACACAGGAATACCTCCTAATCTCTCATGTTTATTTATTAGGTCTGCCATCTCCATTTGGGCAGCGGAGCCACGGGCTTTCTACTAGCCAGGCAGGAACTGCATATCCCCTCTAAATACTTAATTACCCCAACCTTGTAGTTACACATGACAGTGTTACACAGTCTAGGCAGTAGCAACCTCCCCAATTAGAAAGGAGCCCAGGATCCAGTAGATATAATAAGATAGTTTATTAGCAACAGTATCTCACCCAAATGTAGTACAAGCAAATCAGGCAGTCATATGGTGGAACAGCATTACATGACATGTCCTCTCTCTCTCTCTCTCTCTCTCTCTCTCTCTCTCTCTCTCTCTCTCTCTCTCTGGCCTTCTGGAGTCTTCGGAAGTCTTCTGATCTAATACCCTTCAGACTGCTCCTTTTATACTATTTTGGCCCCATTGATTCCAATGGACACTAGCTTTGTCACCAGGGCTCTTGGCCCTTATCAGTTGATAAGAAATGACTTCACAAGTTCTCAAGCTCTAAGTATAAACAAGATATGTTCAGAGTTCATCTGTGAGATGACTTCACAGGTCATTTTGCTCTCCTCAGCTCCCCCTCCCTCTACTTGCATCTGACCCTCTACTATCTTTCATTTTAATCAAAACATCTTTGCTCATGACTTCTCGCAGGTGCCAGTCCCAGGATTGTGGACAAGAGCAAATGCCCCCTCCCTTGACAGTTCTCAATCACCTCATTTCAGCACTTGCTACAGTGAAATATATTTTGTATCAGAGATGATTTTTGATTTTAAGAGGCCCAGCTCGTTAGCCTGAGCCATTGGCCTGTAGTTTACTGAGAGCAAGTGCTAGCATATTTCTACATTCCCCTCTTGCCGGACCTCCAAAGGGCCGGCACACATGACTACTAGTGGGTGTGGCCGTCCTTTCCAGAGGGCTCTTAGAGTCCTGTGGGGGGGATGTATATATCTGAGGTGACAGGGGTGCTCTGGCACAATATGGGACGAGGCATGTGAGTCAGCATGTGAATACATAATTATATGCTGGATGAAATGCAGCATTGGGATTCCCCATTTACCATAACCAACCCAAGGAGCCTAACTATCCTACAACTACCCCTCCAGGGCGGAGCGAGACTTGGAAACATGTGAAGTCAATTAAGTCTAAGAGTCATACAGTGGAATCAAAAAGGTTGAGTGCATATGATTGCAATCAACTAATATATCATTGTTACAAAGCTGATCATTAGTCAAACTTTGATTAAGTAAATATAGCTTAAATTGGTGTTAATAGGGAGCAAATATTTCATTTTAGCATTTAAAAAGGATTAATATTGGCCAAATAATGAATAACTACTGCAAACTCAAGAGCATTATAATTATGAGTGTTGCACTGTTTAACCTGCAGTAGTTTTATAATTATGGGCAAGATAATGGCAAAACTCTGAGTGTAATAGCTCTAGATCGTATATGAAGGCACTGTTGAGTTATAGTGTTTTTGGGAAATACATAGGAACACAATCTTCTTCTTCCTTTGTACAGAAAATGAAGCAAATCAATACATTTCTCTTTTGATGACTGAGAAATCATCAACAGTAGAGAACAGTCTGCTTAGTTACTATTTGAGGTCCAGTGATGAAAGGTACAACAGTTTTAAAATAAGAGAAAACCCAATCTAAACCTGTCTATACAAATTGGCAAAATATAACAAACTGGAAAGAAACATATGATAGTTCAGTTGAACAGCATAAGCAGAATAAATCTTCCTTAATAAAAGAGGTATACTTGCGTTACAGGTAATAAGAGTAAAATAAACAGCAGTAGTCCTACACAAAATTTATGGTGGAAATGTAGTTTGTTTTGTACTGAGAGTAGTAACAAGGAGGCTTAAGACAAACCTCTGGACATAGGGAATGATGCACCAGACACCAGTATCAACACCTGATTTAGTAGCTAATTTTGTTGGCTAAGGCAAAAAGGTCTTGTAATGCCTTTATAACAGAATCATCACTGTCAGTATTATTGGGAATGTAAGTACAACAATGTTTCTGGCTTTAAATTGATCAAGTACCCCTCTTGACACTCCTATAGCATTTATAGTGACAATAGAGGTACTCGGCACCTGTTAAACCGTATGTGGAGAAGAGTTTATAAATTTCAATATATCTATTTCCAATTTTCCGGATGAAAAACCAAGGATGCCACCCAATTTGAACAATGTTATACGTGGCATACCAAAAATATACAGGGTCTCCGGTAGAGAGTCTGATTATTGGATGTGTAATCTGTTCAATTTTAATTTGTCCACATCCCTGGAAAATTTCAAAGTTATCATACACGGACCTATTAGATCCAGTAGTCCATGTATCAAATAAAGGGTAACACAAGATATAAAATCTAGTTAAAGGGTCTGAGTTAGGATCATCATCCATTCCAGGATCCCAATTTAGGGGGTGAGTGGGACAGGCACCATTCAGAGGCTCATTAGAGTGAGCACCAGCCATTTGATAGCCAGGCAGGTGTAATGCAAAAAGTATGAAATGTAAAGCCAAAAGAAAAAACAAAACAAACGATGATTTGTATTGTTAGGAATAATAGAATTAAACAGAATTAAAAAGGCAAGTAATGATTAGATACAGGGTTTCAATTAAAATAGAGTAAGTCTACTGTTGGGGTACCTAGGGTGGATTCTTGTGATTGAGGCCCAAGATAGGGGTTGGGGGGGTGTCGGCCTGAGTCATGCAGTGGGAAATGCCTCCCTAAGTCAGGATAATTAAACAGGGAAAATATAGGAGTCAAGTAACAGTAAGGATAGAGAAGGTAGGCAAGAGTACAGTAACAAGAAATTCAATAGCAGTCTAACATTTGTCTAGGTAGCATTAATGAGTATACTGAAGAAACCTGTGAATCTTTTCAAATGTATAATAGATCAGTCTCAAAACCAAAATTAGGAGTGATATAAGCACAACAAGTCCCAACACAGTCTTTGGTGTACAAAGTACAGTGTCCTCTTGTGAGTTGCTCTGAGTGTCAGAGCAAAATGTTGTACTTGCGTCACACGGTTCCACTGGAAAGATGGCAAGTGCAGCGGTGGGCTCGCTTTGACGGGCAATGTTCCGTTCAGGTAAGGTGATTTCTTCCTGTAAGGTAATATCTGTGGTTGTCAGATGCTTGATCATGGGAGTGAGAAGTCTTGGATAATGTTCTTTTAGTCCATCAACTTGAAGTGGTGGCGGAGGCTGCAGAACCAGTGGTAACTGCTGAGCTGGTGGGGATGGCTTGAAAGGGACTGAATCAGGAGCCTTGTAGATGCAGATGTCTTTTAGGTGGACCCAGGAAGTGTAGTCTTGTAACTTGACTAATTTGGAAGGGTCCTACATAAATAGGGGTGTAGTACTTCCGGTGAACCAAATCTCCAACTTTGAGAGCTTTTGGATGACTGGTGGCAGGGGCAGGGCTATCATTACCCTCCCCTCTTCTGACTAAGATTGCTTGTGAAATCGAAGACAGAAAAGTAATGATATTTGGTAACACATCCTAATATACAGAATATTGGTCAGGCAAGTGGTTAGTACATAAGTACATAAGTACATAAGTAGTGCCATACTGGGAAAGACCAAAGGTCCATCTAGCCCAGCATCCTGTCACCGACAGTGGCCAATCCAGGTCAAGGGCACCTGGCACGCTCCCCAAACGTAAAAACATTCCAGACAAGTTATACCTAAAAATGCGGAATTTTTCCAAGTCCATTTAATAGCGGTCTATGGACTTGTCCTTTAGGAATCTATCTAACCCCTTTTTAAACTCCGTCAAGCTAACCGCCCGTACCACGTTCTCCGGCAACGAATTCCAGAGTCTAATTACACGTTGGGTGAAGAAAAATTTTCTCCGATTCGTTTTAAATTTACCACACTGTAGCTTCAACTCATGCCCTCTAGTCCTAGTATTTTTGGATAGCGTGAACAGTCGCTTCACATCCACCCGATCCATTCCACTCATTATTTTATACACTTCTATCATATCTCCCCTCAGCCGTCTCTTCTCCAAGCTAAAAAGCCCTAGCCTTCTCAGCCTCTCTTCATAGGAAAGTCGTCCCATCCCCACTATCATTTTCGTCGCCCTTCGCTGTACCTTTTCCAATTCTACTATATCTTTTTTGAGATACGGAGACCAGTACTGAACACAATACTCCAGGTGCAGTCGCACCATGGAGCGATACAACGGCATTATAACATCCGCACACCTGGACTCCATACCCTTCCTAATAACACCCAACATTCTATTCGCTTTCCTAGCCGCAGCAGCACACTGAGCAGAAGGTTTCAGCGTATCATCGACGACGACACCCAGATCCCTTTCTTGATCCGTAACTCCTAACGCGGAACCTTGCAAGACGTAGCTATAATTCGGGTTCCTCTTACCCACATGCATCACTTTGCACTTGTCAACATTGAACTTCATCTGCCACTTGCACGCCCAATCTCCCAGTCTCGCAAGGTCCTCCTGTAATCGTTCACATTCCTCCTGCGACTTGACGACCCTGAATAATTTTGTGTCATCGGCGAATTTAATTACCTCACTAGTTATTCCCATCTCTAGGTCATTTATAAATACATTAAAAAGCAACGGACCCAGCACAGACCCCTGCGGGACCCCACTAACTACCCTCCTCCACTGAGAATACTGGCCACGCAATCCTACTCTCTGCTTCCTATCTTTCAACCAGTTCTTAATCCATAATAATACCCTACCTCCGATTCCATGACTCTGCAATTTCTTCAGGAGTCTTTCGTGCGGCACTTTGTCAAACGCCTTCTGAAAATCCAGATATACAATATCAACCGGCTCCCCATTGTCCACATGTTTGCTTACCCCCTCAAAAAAATGCATTAGATTGGTGAGGCAAGACTTCCCTTCACTAAATCCGTGCTGACTTTGTCTCATCAGTCCATGTTTTTGTATATGCTCTGCAATTTATTCTTAATAATAGCCTCCACCATCTTGCCCGGCACCGACGTCAGACTCACCGGTCTATAATTTCCCGGATCTCCTCTGGAACCCTTCTTAAAAATCGGAGTAACATTGGCTACCCTCCAGTCTTCCGGTACTACACTCGATTTTAGGGACAGATTGCATATTTCTAACAGTAGCTCCGCAAGTTCATTTTTTAGTTCTATTAATACTCTGGGATGAATACCATCAGGTCCCGGTGATTTACTACTCTTCAGCTTGCTGAACTGACCCATTACATCCTCCAAGGTTACAGAGAATTCGTTTAGTTTCTCCGACTCCCCCGCTTCAAATATTCTTTCCGGCACCGGTGTCCCCCCCAAATCCTCCTCGGTGAAGACCGAAGCAAAGAATTCATTTAATTTCTCCGCTACGGCTTTGTCCTCCCTGATCGCCCCTTTAACACCATTTTCGTCCAGCGGCCCAACCGACTCTTTGGCCGGTTTCCTGCTTTTAATGTATCTAAAAAAATTTTTACTATGTATTTTTGCTTCCAACGCTAATTTCTTCTCAAAGTCCTTTTTTGCCCTCCTTATCTCCGCTTTGCATTTGGCTTGGCATTCCTTATGATCTATCCTGTTACTTTCAGTTGGTTCTCTTCTCCACTTTCTGAAGGATTGTTTTTTGGCTCTAATGACTTCCTTTATCTTACTGTTTAGCCACGCCGGCTGACGTTTAGTCTTTTTTCCCTTTTTTCTAATACGTGGAATATATTTGTTCTGAACCTCCAGGATGGTGTTTTTAAACAGCATCCACGCCTGACGCAAGTTTTTTACTCTGCGAGCTGCTCCTTTCAGTCTTTTTTTCACCATTTTTCTCATTTTGTCGTAATCACCTTTTCTATAGTTAAACGCTAGCGTACTTGATTTCCTAGTTTCACTTCCTTCAATGCCAATATCAAAACCGATCATATTATGATCACTGTTATCAAGCGGCCCTCGTACCGTTACCCCCTGCACTAGATCATGAGCACCACTAAGGACTAAGTCTAGTATTTTTCCTTCTCTTGTCGGCTCCTGAACTAGCTGTTCCATGAAGCTGTCCTTGATTTCATCAAGAAATCTTATGTCCCTTGCGTGTACAGATGTTACATTAACCCAGTCTATATGCGGGTAATTGAAATCCCCCATTATTATTGTGTTGCCCAGTTTGTTTGCGTCCCTGATTTCCTTTAACATTTCCGCATCCGTCTGTTCGTCCTGGCCAGGCGGACGGTAGTACACTCCTATCACTATCCTTTTCCCCTTTGCACATGGAATTTCAATCCACAGTGATTCCAAGGAGTGTTTTGTTTCCTGCAGAATTTTCAATCTATTTGATTCAAGGCTCTCGTTAATATACAATGCTACCCCTCCACCAATCCGATTCACCCTATCACTACGATATAATTTGTACCCCGGTATGACAGTGTCCCACTGGTTATCCTCCTTCCACCAGGTCTCAGAGATGCCTATTATATCTAATTTTTCATTTAGTGCAATATATTCTAACTCCCCCATCTTATTTCTTAGGCTCCTGGCATTCGCATATAGACATTTCAAACTATGTTTGTTGTTCCTAAGTACATCATGCTTAGTACTTGACAGTATTAATTGGCAATCTTTTGTCTGATTTTTATTGTTATTTAAGGATACCCGATCTACTACAATCTCTTTTGCAACCTCACTATCAGGATACTCTATCTTCCCTGTTATGGTGATATCTTTGAAAGATACCTTATCCCGAACCATGCTCTTTTGAGCGACTGTCGGCCTTCCCCCCATTTCTAGTTTAAAAGCTGCTCTATCTCCTTCTTAAACGCCGATGCCAGCAGCCTGGTCCCACTCTGGTTAAGATGGAGCCCATCCTTTCGGAATAGGCTCCCCCTTCCCCAGAATGTTGCCCAGTTCCTAACAAATCTAAAGCCCTCCTCCCTGCACCATCGTCTCATCCACGCATTGAGACTCTGGAGCTCTGCCTGTCTCTTGGGCCCTGCGCGTGGCACAGGTAGCATTTCAGAAAATGCTACCCTGGAGGATCTGGATTTCAGCTTTCTACCTAAGAGCCTAAATTTTGCTTCCAGAACCTCTCTCCCACATTTTCCTATGTCATTAGTACCCACATGTACCAAGACAGCCGTCTCCTCCCCAGCACTATATAAAATCCTATCTAGGTGACGCGTGAGGTCCGCCACCTTCGCACCCAGCAGGCAAGTCACCAGGCGATCCTCACGTCCACCAGCCACCCAGCTATCTATATGCCTAATGATCGAATCACCAAGTACAACAGCTGTCCTAACCTTTCCCTCCCGGGCAATATTTGGAGATATATCCTCGGTGTGAAAGGATAGTACATCCCCTGGTGGGCAGGTCCTGGCTACAGGAGTACTTCCTACTTCACCAGGGTGATGCTCTCCTTCTAGGAGACCTCCCTCCTCCAAGGTAGCACAGGGGCTACCTGACTGGAGGTGGGACTTCTCTACAACATCCCTGTAGGTCTCCTCTATGTACCTCTCTGTCTCCCTCAGCTCCATCAAGTCTGCTACTCTAGCCTCAAGAGAACGGACACGTTCTCTGAGAGCTAGGAGCTCTTTGCATCGGGCACACACAAATGACACCTCACCAATTGGGAGATAATCATACATGTGACACTCAATGCAAAAGACTGGATAGCACCCCTCTCGCTGCTGGACTGCTGACTCCATCTTAGTGTTTTTTGAGTTTTTCCGTAATTTAAAACTTGCTAAAGTATTAAGGATATCAGCCTATCACTAACTTACAGTTCCTCCTTTAAACCCCAATCTTCAAGTTCCGAAAGCACAAGCAAAATTTGTTCACTTACCAGAGAAATATCCTCTTCTCCCAGAACTTATTAGAAGGAAAGCTGATCTTGGCTAAGAAGTACCTGGTAGCTCTGGGTAGGTGGAGCGAAAGCCCTGGGTAACTGTGGCGAAGGCCCTGGGAAGGTCGGGGTGGATTTGGGAGTCACCCCGGATGCAGCTGTGAGGATATGCAGAACGCTGCAAGTCCTCCACAGCACCTGGTAGGAGCACTGTGCACCTTGAGCAGAGGCCCCGAGTGGATCGGAACGGACCTGGGAGTCACTCCGGTGAAGGCTCCGAGGATATGCAGATGAGCTGCAAGTCCTCCACGGCACCTGAAAAGGCAACCGGTGGGAGAGCTGGGCACCTCTCAACCAAGAAAAGGCTTACCAGGGGTTAGGCCGAAGCCAGCATTCCTCCCCCTGAGGGTCACCTGATCTTGGCTAAGAAGTACCTGGTAGCTCTGGGTAGGTGGAGCGAAAGCCCTGGGTAACTGTGGCGAAGGCCCTGGGAAGGTCGGTTATCAGAATTGGCTGTAAGAAGGCACATATTGCAGCCTATACAGAGCTGAAAAGGAGACAGCTTAAAAAAAACAGATGGGGTGGCTTGAAGAGCTAACAAGTGGCAGAGCAGTGAGCCAATTTTTATTTCAATTTACCATAAGTTGTATCAATTTAGTTTGTAGTGCTCAACTAGGCCATTTTGTTTTGTTTTAGAAAACATCCACGTAGACAAGCAGGTACCTTTTTACCTTTGCAAGTATCTGCATATCTGTAAAATCAGTATAGGCCTGGCCCTTGCACAAGGGGCAAGTGACCAGCAGGTATGCAGCAGATGATATACTGATCTGAAATGACATTAGACAGAGAAGCTTTTTCTTGTTTTATTCAAATATGTTGCCAGTAACTCTTATATACTGCCTAATAAAACAGAAAAGCAAAGGAAGTCAATCCTGGTCTCCCAACATTGTGAACAGAAACATTTATAGAATTAGGGAAATACAGTGCTGTGTAAATTGTAAGGGATACCCCCTCTTGTGAAATAACTAATGCAGGAAGGGTATTTATTGATATGGGAAAGACTGATATGGAAAAAGCAGGTTGTGTAGATACTCCAACTATTGGGTGTTCAAAGAAATGTGACCTGATTGAGAGCATATACAGAGAAATAGAAACACAAAAAAGAAGATATAGGGATGAAATGAACTGAACACTTCTTGTTGTGTAAACAGACAAAAAGCATTGTAACTCAAAAGCTGTAGGTGGCATTGTATATAGAATTGAAGGCCTCACATCATGCTTGAAAAGGAGGTAAACATCAGAATAAATAGAGCACAGAGGATACCAGATACATTACCCCATTCAAACTTTTAGATCAAACCTCTGGACCGTCAGCACATTCTCTCTCACCATCTCGACTTGCGATATTCTGTCATGTGAGTTACTAACAATATGCACTTATAACAATGCATCCATAGTGCACATAAACAGCTAAACCATTTTACATTGCAAACATCTCTGAAACCTGTCATATGGAAATACCAATCCCTGTATATCCTTTACAATTACCCCAAAATGAATGGGATTCTCACATCCATTAGCTGTCTTCCACAACTTAAACCAAAACTATACTGGATATCTGTATCATGGTAGCCCCCTCTGGTGGCTAAAAAGAAGGAAAACAGTTCTCAAATTTAGAAAATAAAAAAATAAAGTTGAATTGGAACAAGTGAACTTGCTATGTAAATAATGAGAATGTAATTAAATGTAATTAAAGAAAATACAATTGTACAAGAGGGCAGAAAAACAAGGGCAGGCAAATAAAGTGGGTAATGGAGTGAGTGTAGGAGTAAAGCAGCCTGCTAATTTCCATTGCTTAAGTTGTTACTGAAGACTGTAAGGTAGAGGAAAAAACTGGTGAAAGGGGGGTAAGGTGGGATGGGTCAGCAGGGGGAGTGGGTGCGTTAGGAGGAGGGGGAAAAGAGAGGGGAGAGGAAGGGGGTGGAAGGGAGAGAGGAAGAAGGGGTTGAAGGGTGGTGGAAGGGGGAGAGGAAGGAGGGGTTGAAGGGTGGTGGAAGGGGGGCTGGAAGGTGGAGAGGAAGGAGGGGTTGAGGGGTGGTGGAAGGGGGCTGGAGGGGGAGAGGAAGGAGGGGTTTAGGGGTGGAGGGGGAGAGGAAGGAGGGGTTGAGGGGTGGTGGAAGGGGGGTGGAAGGGAGAGAGAAAGGAGGGGTGGAGGGGGGAGAGAAGGGGGTGGATGGAAAGGTTAGCTGTAAAGAAAAGTTCAAATCATAATAGAATAATCAAGCTCATACTGCATTCTAAAGTTTCCTCTGTCCTGTGAATCAACAAGCTATGAAACAGAAAACAGGAAGCATAAAAATTAGCAGGATGAATCTGCGCTTACTAACAGAAAGACAGGTCATAAATCTTTACACACACAGTGACTTAGGAGAGCAAATGGAAGGGAAAGAATTTACTTTAAGTTCTCCGGTAGCAGAGCTTTATAAAGAGAATGTTAAGAGGTTACTAAAAGAGACTGAAGAGAAGTTGGCCATGTGGAGATCACTGCCCATAACACTCTTAGGACGGATTGCCCTCTACAACATGAACATAGTACCCAAATGGCTATATGTATTCCAAACTATCCCACTCTACCTAAAGAAAAAAGATGAAAAGATCTTAAATAAAACTTTACAGAAATTCCTTTGGCAGGGGAGAAGGGCACGTTTGCCTATGTCTACCTTAACAACTCCGGTGGAATACGGAGGACTGGGATTACTGAGTGTACGACACATGACCGTGGCTTGTGGAATGCGCCACATTAACGACTGGTTCCGTGGAACAGAAGAGTTTTCTAACATGAGTTTGGAATTACAAGTGGTGCCAGAGACTCATTTCACAAATTACCTACATGTGCACAATTGTGCACCTGGGCAGTTTACAATGGAAAGAAATTGAGAAAAAGAAGAAAAAGTGAGAGAGAAAAGTAGAACCTCATAAGCAAGACAGGAGGTTAGAAGGAGGGGGGGGGGAGTTTATAAAGGATCATAGCCTCTTTGAATCAGCCAGATTTTTTAGTTTCACGTTCTGTTTTGAAAAGGAAAGTTCAGTTCTAATGTTGAGCAGTAACTTATTCTACAAGAAAGAGCCAGCATAGGAGAAACTGTGGTGGGTGACATCAAGACGGAGTAGGGTGTGGGTGGGAAGACTGAAGGGACCGAGTAGTGAAAGAAGGAAGAATCTAGATATGTAGTCTGGAGCAGAGGGTGAGAAGTATAAACTTAATTGTAACAGAAAGAGGTAACCAGTGTTCAACAATCGAGTAGGGTGACATGGTCAAAGCAGGGGGAATTGTGAACAACTTCTGACTAAACAAGTTGTAGCCATTTGAGGAAGGAAAGTGGGAGACCTGCACAGAGAGAGCTGTGGTAGGCCGAGCGTGAGATTTAGGATTTGCTCAGGGAAATTTCCTTTTGATTTGTGCATTGGATTCTCCCATAAACCTATTTAATTGTGGATGTCAGATATTGCATGATTTTATGTTTATCTCTTCGCTTGCTGAGCTGTTTTTGTTTCTTCTGATTTCCTCTTTTGCTGTAGCAAGTGATTTTGCTTGTGGTATATATTGTAAAATTCTGGAAATATAAAATAAAAACATTGCAGCTGCCAAAACATCCTCCGCCCCCCCCCCGGCCGCTTTGCTTTTAACTCGTAACCACTTGTAACCACTCGCCTCCACCTACCCTCCTCTCTTCCTTCCCGTTCACATTAATTGATTTGATTTGATTACTTTATTTATTTTTTGTCTATTAGATTGTAAGCTCTTTGAGCAAGGACTGTCTTTCTTCTATGTTTGTGCAGCGCTGCGTACGCCTTGTAGCGCTATAGAAATGCTAAATAGTAGTAGTAGTAGTAGTATGTGGGAGGTGGCCATATACCAGAAGTTTTAAGGTACTCATGGATAATGCCGTCAGCCAAAGCCACATGGAACTGGATATGTCGGCTGCATAAGTTCTCAGCTAGAGTGACACAATTTAGGTCCATATGTGGAAATAGAAGTTTCACACCTGGAAACATGTATGCGGTCTTCCACAGATGGAAAAATAAAGGGGTGACATATCTCTTACAGGTGCTTAACCGCGAGGGCAAGATAAAATCGTTTTTGGAGCTGCAGAAAGAGTTTGGACTCGCAGCAACAGACGAATTTCATTATAAGCAGCTTAAACACTATGTGGATACCTTACCATGGGAATGGTTGGCAGAGGACGTTCAGGAAGAACTAGCATCAGCATTTTCCATGGAGGCGCAACTAAAGGTCCCACTCACATATCACCATCGTCATATTTGAGATACCGCAGCGGAACTGGACTATATAGGACTGGCTGAACAATGGAATAAGGACCTGCCGATCAGGATACAAGCTTCACAATTACAAGCACATATCCTCTCCATCAGACAATTAACTAAAGCAGCGAGCCACTGGAAATTACAATATAAATTCGCACTGAGACTATACATAGCCCCTCGTAGAGCTTTTCATATGGGTGTGTGTTCCCATGGGGCTCATGCCCAAAATGTGGAGAAGAAGGAGCGATGCTCGGACACATGTTCTGGAGCTGCCGGAGCATGGGGAAATTCTAGAGAGACATTACAACCTATGTTTCGCAGTTATGGAACACATCTTGGATATGTGAGGCGACTTTGTTATTTGGTCAACCACTGTTGAGCACACCCAGCCCCGGGGGGCTCAAAGAGTTTGTACTTAAAGCCACCATCGTACCTAAGCACGTCATTCTGTCAGAATGAATCTCAACCAAACCACCCACGAGACAACAATGGAGAATCAAGATGTTGCACCTAATGAGATTAGAACGGCAAGGGATTCACAACCTAGACTCAGAGACAGGGAAGAAATTCCAAAAGTGCTGGACTCCCTTTTGGATGACACTCACCCCAGCAGCCCGGAGTTACCTTTTGAACTTTTAAAGACAGTTAGTGGAATAAACAACAAATAAGAGGATTAGTTAAGACTCAAGATGTTGTTGATGTGAAGGATTAGCGGGAAAGTAGTTTAACTCCATTAAAAGGGGGCGGGGGAAAGGGGGGAAGGGGGGAGGGAGGGAGGGAGGGGGGAAGAAAAGTAAAAAGTAAAAAAGGCAATACTGTTGAAATAATGTTAACATGATGGGAAAAGGAAAAGCAGTTGTGAAAATGTTTGTACACAGTATGGTTCTTTTCCCGGACACGGAATGAACATAGTAACATAGTAGATGATGGCAGAAAAAGACCTGCACAGTCCATCCAGTCTGCCCAACAAGATAACTCATATGTGCTACTTTTTGTGTATACCCTACTTTGATTTGTACCTGTGCTCTTCAGGGCACAGACCGTATAAATCTGCCCAGCACTATCCCCGCCTCCCAACCACCAGCCCCATCTCCTAACCACTGGCTCTGGCACAGACCGTATAAGTCTGCCCAGCTCTATCCTTGCCTCCCAACCACCAGCCCCGCCTCCCAACCACCGGCTCTAGCACAGACCGTACAAGTCTGCCCAGCACTATCCCCGCCTCCCAACCACCAGTCCCGCTTCCCACCACCGGCTCTGGCACAGACCGTATAAGTCTTCCCACCACTATCCCTGCCTCCCTACCACCAGCCCCGCCTCCTGATCTTGACTAAGCTCCTAAGGATCCATTCCTTCGGCACAGGATTCCTTTATGCTTATCCCACGGAATGAAGTGTCTGGGGTGTTGTTATTTTCGAGCTGTTTGCCTTTTAAATAAAAAAGATTGAAACATAAGTTCTCCGGTAGCAGAAAATACAAAAGAGATTGAGCAGACAGAAATCAGTGCATGGTGAGCATTTTATTAACCAGACCGGTGTGTTTAAAAAAAAAAACAACAAACCGGACAGTCTACACAATAAATCAGACACTTTTTCAAAGTAAATAATTTAATGTGACAAGATGTTAAATTGCTCACAGATATGTTTCAGCAGCATTGCTTATCTTTAGAAGTTTAAATTAAGCAGTGCAGTGCTACAGAAAAAATGTGAACGGCATTAAATATTGGGCTATAAAATGGTGTTTTAGAACTAGAAAAGGAAAAATGGCAGCACAGATTAATTAAAAGTTGCATTTGAAAGCAAGCATTAATAAATGTGGTGACAAAGAATAGAAAGTTATGTTAGAGCATGCTATCAGGATTAAGCATAAGGGAAAAGAAAAGCAGGGACTGAATCTAGGCAACCAGCCAAGTCTGTAGAAAGAGAGATATAGCAAGGACACAAGACCAATCCTGGTCATTTTAAAAAGAATAACTTGCACAATCTATTTAAAAATTTAGCTAAAAACAAATCTAATACATTGTTGTGATTTAGGGGATTCAGGAGTTGGACAAAAGTACATAATCTTTAAATAGGAAGCCTGATGAACTGGGCCCATTTTATTCCTACGTAAATATCAGATAAAGTAACGACATTATACCAGGGCATGGTAATACAAAATGTAGTAAAAAAAAACCATACATGGTTAGTACAATAATACAAGACAGTGTAGGACGTAACGACTATTTAGAATTAAGTCAGAAGAGTCTACTAAAAATAAAAATGCTAGTACAAGAAGTAAGAATTAAGTAAACACACTCAGGATAACTCCTAATCTTTAATCCAATAGCTTAAGTATCATTCCTTACAATAGTACAGAACAACACCCAAGCCACTAGAGCAAAGTGATTATAGGGTCCAAATAATCTGCTTAGGTATGGGCCATGCCTAGTTATTGAGAATGGCGTTGGTCCGGGTTCCACAAGGGGAACGATTGCTGGACAGGGGGATTATTACGCAGTGCAAGTCTATCAAAGGACCTGGAATTGTGGCGGCAGTCGGCTGCAATTTTGCCTAAGCGATGGCAGCGCCAGCAGTCAGCATTTGCGGGACAATTGGGACTGGATTGGTGGGCGTCTACATAGGGTCGCATGTCACGGTTTGGTGGACCTCATGAAGGAATTCTCTGTCTTGGTCTACCTCGGGACATGGTATACCCATTGCTGGTATCATTTTGGTAGGACCTGGAGTTGGGACCTCTGGCATTATGATAATAAGTACCAGAGTACATGGTAAAGGTGGGCGGGGGTGAGTCATGTTTCATGCAGAAAGGAAACTCAGTACAGTCTGGAGGGCAATTGGCACAAGGGTTTTGAATCTCTGGACTGGAACTGGAACTGGTGGATGGTGTACCGTAACGGATGGGGGACAAATTTGGTGAGCAAGAACTAGGAGTTGAGGGGAGACAGGGTGATGACATGGGGGTACTTGATCTGGAACTGGAGGAGGAAGCAGAGGAAGAAGGAGTGGTCAGTGCAGACCTTTCATCCTTCAGTTTGGCTATCTTAAGGGTCATAAGATGGGTGAGCATGGCCTTTTCTTTACGTAGCTCATTCTGTGAATTTTTAATTAGGACCCTGCAATGGTGAAGTATATGGTCCTTCATCTTGGACCATGCTTTGACAGTACTGTCAAGACCCTCTCTAACTTTAGGAGGAAGGGTCTCCTTGAGGAGATGGTAAAAGACTGGCAGAGCATTTGTAGCATCAAACCTCTGTTCTTTCTCATCTTGGTATAGTTGCTGCATCCGCAACAGGAAGGTTTCAATTGGTTCTGTGTCTGGAACCCATCTCTGAGAGGTAAGGACAGAGAAGTCCTTATGAGGGGGAAAGGCAGTACAAATGGCAGCCATTAATTTAGTTTCAATTAAAGAGAAAGGATTATCATCAAAGGTAGTGGAGGCCATGATTTCAGCATAGCCCGCTTGTGTAAATAGGTCACCCACATTGGCGTGGGGGGGGGGGGGGGTGCGACCTAATAGAGCTTTAATGTCGCCAACAGTGAATGAGGTTCCAAGTGTGATTTCTCGGAATTGGAGAATCCATCACCCACCACCATTGGTATGCTGGTAGTTGTTGTACAAGGGTATTTAGGTCAGCAGCAGAGTAAGGAGTATACTCCGTGTGGGGTTTCCCGCCAGACATTTTGTTAAGGAGCGGCAGGACTTTAGCAGGGGGTTCAGGAGAGGAGGGAGTGAGTACAGCAAGGCTGTAGTTAGTACCATCGGGTAATTTGTAACCTAAAGGTTTTTTGGATCAGGTATTGTCTGCAATATGTGGAACATAGGTGTCCGCATAAACAGGGTGGTAGTGCCAGGCAATAACAGCGTCTATTCGGTTGTTAATTGTATGATCTTGTGGAACTAGACTGGAGGATGCAGAGTCACAGTCTATAGGGGATGATGCTGCTGGCGGGGTATGGGAAGGCAACAACTCAGATGGGAGCTGTTGGGTGGAGGAACTCACTAATGGAGCCTCATTTGGTGAAAGGTGGGGCATGGCATCAGATTGGGGAGGCTGAACCGATGTAGGCTCAGCCACAAGGGGGGCATAGAAGGCTGTACAGACATGGGTACAACCTATGGATCAGAGTGGCCCATGGGGGGGTGATCGAGTACCCTATACTTCAGAGGAGGCAGAGTGTCTGCAACTGAAATGGCAGCAGGAATTGAAGGGACAGATCGGGGATGGTCAATTGGAATCTTGGGACGCGCACCCAGGGTGGTCAATCTGTGAGGGCTGTGCCTGACCGAGATTGGAATTAATTTGACGGTGGAAGGAACGGAAGGACAGGGGATTGGGGAGGGTAGGATGGGAGATTCACATTACTGACTGTAGCAGCAGCAAAGTGCGGTGACTGGGCGGAAACCGTAGCTTGCCCAACCAGGGCAGCTTGAGGGAGGCCAGTGGGGTCAGGGGGTATGGCAGGGATAATAGGATTGGGAACAGCGTGCTCCCTAGCCGGTGACTGAGGAACCTGAGCAGGGAGTGAAGGGGTGGTAACCCCTGATAACAGCAAATCTCCAATAACCTGATCTATCCGATCAAACACAGCCATGGGATTAGCTGGTATTGCACCGGCAGATACCTGCCGTGAAAGGATGGGAAGTCCCTGGGAAGGGGGCAAGTTAGAGGTGGCAGTATCGAGCATCATTGCAGGGAGAGTAGGAGGACTAGGAATAGCCGGTATGACCATGCTGGGGACACCAGACATGCGTCTGGGTAGCGGTACAGGGTGAGGAAGAACGGGAGGAGGAACAGGTATAACAGCACCCGGGATGACAGGTTGAGGGATAATAAGGATAGCAGCACCAGGAACTGCGGTGGCGGCACCTGGAACAACAGGTGGAGGAATGGCAGGGGTGACAACACCTGGAACAACAGGAACAACAGGTGGAGGAATGGCAGGGGTGACAACACCTGGAACAACAGGTGAAGGAATGGCAGGCATGGCAGCACTTGGAACCATAGGTTGGGGGAAGACAGGGGCAGCAGCACCTGGAACAATGGGTTGGGGGATGGCAGGGGCAGTAGCACCTGGGACAATGGGTGAAGGAATGGGAGGGGTGACAACACCTGGAACAACAGGAACGACAGGAGGAGGAATGGGGGGGGGACAAGACCAGGAACAGCAGGTCTTGGACCGGAAGGGACAGGAATCAGGACAGGTGACAGATCTACCGTACCGGAAATCTGTACCATGGTGGGCTTGTCCAGAGTGATAGGATGGGAAGGAGGAAGTGGAGGTGTGGGATTCAGGAGATGCGGGGGTATAGGCATATAGCCAACTGCTATGCCACAGGTTAAAAGTTTTTCAGAGAAGCCTGGCTCATATGGAGGCAGAGTCCCCTCATATGAGGGCAGGACCATGGGTGCAGTGGCATCCAAAGGTGGATGTGCTGGGGTTTGGGAGGTGAGCAGAGGTCTGGACTTGCCTTCTTGCTCTCCAATAAGGATAAATGTATTTATGGCATTGAGATGTTTATCTCTGGACTTCCCTGTTTTATGGGAGTCATTATAGGTAATTAGGGCACGCAATTTAGCAGGTTCAAAAGAACCGGAGGCAGGCCAATCAAAGGTCTTATCATTGGCATTCCAAACTTTAAACCATTTCTCACAGATACGGGTGAGGGTTTTCTTCTCATTCGGGAAGAATTTCAAAACTGCGTCTAAGGGCATGGTCATGGTCAGAAAAGTGTAAGGCACAAAGTGTACTACAAATGGTGTTATGTAATTATATACTGGGCTATATTAGAGTGTGACAGGAGTCTTAACAGAGTAAAGAAAATACAACAAATGTGGCTGAATATCTAAATCTGCATTAAGGAATGAGTCAAACAAAAATGAAGTGAATTTTATACTTACCTGTCTTCAGGGCTGTCGGTTCTCCAAGGAGACTTCACAAAAGAGGGCTATTCAGATACCCCACATGTGCCCAAGGAGGCCTGAGAATACGTTTAAGTAAAAAGAAAGGGTTGCCTACGGCAATGTCATAAAGGTACAATTTTAGCTGAACCGGACAAAAACAAAAAACTTCAATATGTGCACAGACAAAACAAAAAATTCAATAAGGATATGTAAGAGTCAAGGTACTTAGCGGACCACATGGTCTAAACCTGGCCCATCAATTAGTCTGTCCACTTATTGTGAGTACTCTCAGGATCCATCACAAGACACTTAAGACACAGTCGCCAAAAAAATACCTATATCAAAAAAACCCTCGGTCCATCTTGAACCGGAAAAAACCCTCGGTCGATTCTAGACCGGACAAAACCCTTGGTCAATTGTAGACCAGACAAAACCCTTAGTCAACTGTAGACCGGACAAAACCCTCAGTCAACTGTAGACCGGACAAAACCCTCGCAGTTTAATCACTTCTAAACCTCTAAAAAACGTAATTGTCAGCTAAAATTATAGTACCTGAATGAGGGCAAACCCAAAAACCACTTGTTGGTATGCACAAAGGGGCATAGGGTTGCAACAATTCTCTGTAAAAAAGAGAGACCCTAAGAGAAACCCACAGTACAAGGACAGTAAGTTCCCCAAACTAATAGGCAAATTATTGGAGGTGGGAACCAGTATCAAATAAAATCTTCCTATACAATGCCTAGAACACTAAAAAATACCTTGGTAGAGGTTAGAAAGGCGCTTCATACTCCCTTTATTATTGCTGGGGAAAGAGCAGCAGCCAACACAGACTGTAGTAAGTCTGGAACATCTATAAAGGGTGGGGTCAGTCTCCAGTAATTGGAAACTGGCTAAAAGTAATGCATGACCCAGCTGAACGTGATAATTGGGGAAGCAGCCGGGGGGGGGGGGGGGGGGAGGCTGTTTGTGTATCAGAAATTGCTGCTGAAGGAGGCAGACTGAAAATCTAGAGATAGAGAAACATAAATCTCATGTGCGTGAAGTGGGAGATCCACTAGCATCAGTCCGCACCGGGACAATATGTTGATAAGACAGTTGTACCAGTCCCGGGAAATGGGACTGGGGTTTAAAGGTGTGAAAATATAAAGCAGCAGTGAGTTAGTTAGGTAAATGTATGAGCAATACAGTTGACAGAGGACAGGCAGCAAAAGGTTAAAAGAATACACTTGTAATGACTGTTTGACTTATACCACCTCAGCATGGGACATGAAGAGAAAAAAAAACGAAAGAAAAATTGCTTTTAAAATTCAGTATGTCAATTGAACTGCATCTGTGCTCTGTGCAGGGCTGAATTGATAAGCCAGCTAAACTTGGCACGTCTCCCAGCTTGGCACGACCTTGAGACACTTTTACAGTGCTCATTAGGGAGAATATAAAATGAAAGAAAAAAATAAATGCAGTTCCGTGGCCAGGGTGAATCAAATTAAAAGTATAAGAAAAATATTTTAAAGAAATTTACAGTCCGGTGCCCAATGTTAATTAAAGGTGCTTAACTGTTAATTAAAAGTTAGGGAGGCAGATCCTAATCCCAGAGGGAATAACCATCCTCTGCTACCAAAAAATGTTTATTTATTAGGTCTAACAAAAGAGAGGGAACAAAGTACAAACTAAAGTCCAAACAAAAAAACAAAAAAACAGCACCACGGGCCTTTAAAATGGAACAAAGTTCTTTAATGAATGAGCCTTGACCCGACACGGGCCGTGTTTCGGTGACTAGCACCTGCGTCAGGGGTCACAGTGATGACGTGGAAAACTTTGGATACAGAAAGTGAAGGTGCCTTGGTGCTTTATAACTTTTGCTACGTGAGACGTGGGGTAAGGAATATTGTAGATGAAAATATTCGAGTTATTCCCCAAGTTTTCCACGTCATCACTGTGACCCCTGACGCAGGTGCTAGTCACCGAAACACAGCCCGTGTCGGGTCAAGGCTCATTCATTAAAGAACTTTGTTCCATTTTAAAGGCCCGTGGTGCTATTTATTAGGTCTGCCATCTCCATTTGGGCAGCGGAGCCACAGGCTTTCTACTAGCCAGGAAGGAACTGCATATCCCCTCTAAATACTTAATTACCCCAACCGTGTATTTGCTCATGACAGTGTTACACAGTGTAGGCAGTAGCAACCTCCCCAATTAGAAAGGAGCCCAGGATCCAGTAGATATAATAAGATAGTTTATTAGCATCAGTATCTCACCCAAATGTAGTACAAGCAAATCAGGCAGTCATATGATGGAATAGCATTACATGACACATCCTCTCTCTCTCTCTCTCTCTCTCTCTCTCTCTCTCTCTGGCCTTCTGGAGTCTTCTGAAGTCTTCTGATCTAATACCCTTCAGACTGCTCCTTTTATACTATTTTGGCCCCATTGATTCCAATGGACCCTAGCTTTGTCACCAGGGCTCTTGGCCCTTATCAGTTGATAAGAAATGACTTCACAAGATCTCAAGCTCTAAGTATAAACAAGATATGTTCAGAGCTCATCTGTGAGATGACTTCACAGGTCATTTTGCTCTTTTCAGCTCCCCCCCTCCCTCCACTTGCATCTGACCCTCTACTATCTTTCATTTTAATCAAAACATCTTTGCTCATGACTTCTCGCAGGTGCCAGTCCCAGGATTGTGGACAAGAGCAAATGCCCCCTCTCCCTTGCCAGCTCTCAATTACCTCATTTTAGCACTTGCTACAGTGAAATATATTTTGTATCAGAGATGATTTTTGATTTTAAGAGGCCCAGCTCGTTAGCCTGAGCCATTGGCCTGTAGTTTACTGAGAGCAAGGGCTAGCATATTTCTACACTTCCAAACAGAAATCTTAAATCTTCCCAAGTGAATAAACTCATAGTCCCATCCTTTAGGACCATTTGCGTACGCCTTGTAGCGCTATAGAAATGCTAAATAGTAGTAGTAGTAGTAGTGCTATGATTTCATGCATAAAAAAACTATTTAGTGTCACTGGCCCCACTCTGCCCTCTCCCTGACCATATGGTTAGAATTTTCCTTTGAAAATGTTAAAAACAGATCTTAAACCGTTTCTCCATAGGGGTGCATATCAAATGTGGCCTCTCTCCTACTCATCAATTTATCCTATTGGCAAGAGGAATCTATGCTGGGAATATTCAGAATGCTGCTAGACTACTAACTTAAGAACATAAGTGTCGCCATACTGGTCCATCAAGCCTAATAGGACGGGGAAGAACCACCACAAAGGTGGAGGTACACTAAGATCCTACACGGGGAATGCACAAAGCAGAGAGTAGGAAAAGAAACCAGAGAAGACGTAAGTTGAAAATCAAACCTTTATTCCAAGAAAAACACTGACACACTTGACTCTGACTCAACACAGCTGTGATTCGGCGCCGAAATGCACCTTCATCAGGAGTCTATAAAGTAAAATGTACTATTCAAAATATTTAAACAAAACATATATATACAAAAATATCACGTATAAAATTGTCACATATATAGAAGAAAACACTCCTGTATCACAATAAAAAATCCTATTTGAATTTGAATCAAATCTACAAAACAATGTATATTTCAGACACAAATATATAACAAAATGTATATATATATATATATATATATATATATATATATAAATTTTAAAAAATTGTTGACACTCTAGAAAACGATCACAAGGTAGTGTTGTATACAGTTTGAAACATCTGCAATCACATCTATAAACTTATTTTAATATATAGCAGAAACCAAGATTAGCAAATGACATGTTTCCCAAACAAATATGCAAGTTTGAATATAAACATATAAATATGTATTTTAAAAAATTATTATTATTAATTTATACTGTTTTTAAATTTTAAAAATTTAAAAATTTGTAAAAAATTAGATTCAGAGCAGAAAATAATGATAATGTCTAGATAAAATACATCAATTAGTAATAGATAGACCAAGAGGGGCATAATCGAACGTCGCCGGCGATCTATTTTGGCTGCGGCACAACAGCTGGCCGGAACCGTATTATAAAAAAAAATGGCCGGCCATCTTAGGAAATTATCCAAACCTTTTTAAACCATGCTAAGCTAGCTGCTTTTGCTACATTCTCTGGCAACGAATTCCAGAATTCTATTGCACATTGACTGAAGAAATATTTTCTCTAGTTTGTTTTAAATTTACTACTTAGTAGCTTTATTGCGTGCCTCCTAGTACTTGTATTTTTGGAAAGGGTAAACAAGCGATTCATGTCTAATAAAGTGCTCTTCTTTTATAAACATTATTTCTTTCTTTTTCTAAAATGTTATTATTGTAAACTGCTCTGAAGGGTGGTAAAGCAAGTATTAAAAAAACTTGAAATTTGGATTAGGAGGGAGAAAAGGGAGATAGGAGATGTTGAACTAGGAGGGGAAAAGATAGAGATTTAGAGTGGAGATGCTGGGCTATGAAGGAGGGGGTTGAGAAGGGGGAGTCAGGAAGATGTTGGACTACAGAGAGTGGGAGAGAGGATGTAGATAGGCAGTGGTGTGCTGGAGCCGGCTCGCACCGGCTCGCAAAAGCTGGTTGTTAAATTTTTAAAGCTCTTACGAGCTGGTTGTTGTGGCAGGGGAGCCGGCTCCCAGGGGCGGCGCAACCCGGCGGTGAGGTAAGCATGGCAGGAGGGTGCACAAGCCATGCTTACTTCATCCCCCGCCGCTCCGGGGGGGGGGGGGGGGTTAAATTGTTGATTTACCTCAGCAGACGCAGTCAAACCCCCTCTCTAGCCTTCACTTCATTCCCGTCAGTGTCCCGCCTTCTTCTGACATCATTTCCTCTTTCCGCGAGGGCAGGACATTGACGGGAACGAAGTGAAGGCTAGAGACGGGCTTTCACTGCGGCTGCTGCGATGGAGGCAGGGGAGCGAGAATCGTTGGGTGGGTATGGATGGCTGGAGGGGGCAGGGGAACGGAGAGAATCGCTGGGTGGGTATGGATGGCTGGAGGAGGGGCAGGGGAGCAGAGAGAATCGCTGGGTGGGTATGGATGGCTAGAGGAGGGGCAGGGCAGCGGAGAGAATCGCTGGGTGGGTATGGATGGCTGGAGGAGGGGCAGGGGAGCGGAGAGAATTGCTGGGTGGGTATGGATGGCTGGAGGGGGGCAGGGGAGAGGAGAGAATCGCTGGGTGGATATAGATGGCTGGAGGGGGGGCAGGGGAGAGGAGAGAATCGCTGGGTGGGTATGGATGGCTGGAGGAGCAGGGGAGCAGAGAGAATCGCTGGGTGGGTATGGATGGCTGGAGGAGGGGCAGGGCAGCGGAGAGAATCGCTGGGTGGGTATGGATGGCTGGAGGAGGGGTAGGGCAGCGGAGAGAATCATTGGGTAGGTATGGATGGCTGGAGGAGGGGCAGGGCAGCAGAGAGAATCGCTGGGTGGGTATGGATGGCTGGAGGGGGCAGGGGAGAGGAGAGAATCACTGGGTGGGTATGGATAGCTGGAGGGGGGCAGGGGAGAGGAGAGAATTGATGGGTGGGTATGGATGGCTGGAGGGGGAGCAGGGGAGAGGAGAGAATCGCTGGGTGGGTATGGATGGCTTGAGGGGGGGGCAGGGGAGAGAAGAGTTGCTGGACATGGATGAAGTAGAGGGAAGGGAGAGAGAAGAAATGCTGGACATGGATGGAGGGGCGAAAGAGTGAGGAAGGAGATGAGATGAGGGAAAAGGAAGAGAGGAGAAAAACTGCACATGGATGAAGAAAATAGGCAGAAGCTGGATCCACTGGACAGTCAAGTGTGCGGAGGACCAGAAATGAAGAAGAAAGGAGGATAGGAAACAAATAAATGGAAAGGAAACCCTGGAAACGGAGTTAAGAGGACAGATAGCAGCAAAATCGGATACTGGGCCAGCATGATCAGAAAAACAAAGTCACCAGACAACAAAGGTAGAAAAAATCATTTTATTTTCATTATAGTGTTTGTAATATGTCCACTATGAGAATCAGGTGCTCAACATTCAAAGTTTATATTTACTTATTTATGGCATTTTATCCCACATTAAACATGAATTAGATTGGAACCTGGGATCATAAAATATTTTTTTCCTGGAGTAATGCATTGCCCCCCCCCCCCCAGGCTCTCTCCCCGGCTATAGCCAGCTCTGCAATTTGGGGGGGGGGCGCAGAGGTGGACCGGGGACAGAGCCTGTTGTTAAACATTTACCAGCACACCACTGTAGACAGGGGAAAAAGCGGAGAGATGCATGGGGGTGGAGGGAAAGTAGCATATTTAAAACAAATTGGAGTGGAGATTGCACATTTAGAACAAATAAAATATGTTGTTTTTTTTTCACTCAGTGTATACTTAAGCTCTGGAACTCATTGCCATTACGCCCGGTGGATGACTACATCTTACCAGCGAAAGTCAAGGCAAGCTGATTTGGCAGTGGAAGAATCAGAGTGAAATCTGACAAGATAATTACATATGTTCAGTTAACTAGATGTGTTCTGTGGCAACACTCAAATATGGAAAGAAGTCCTGTCACATGAATGAGTTTAATATAACTTGCACAAGTCAGAGACAGTCAATACAGCATTGTTGACCCAAAAATGCGGACATTGTTGACATTTACACCATTAGCAAATGTTTATATTTTTCTTGTGTGGATACTACACCTATGAAGACCTGTGTAAAAACTGTAGTACTCCTAATTGCCTTAATTGTAGAGTAAAATGTGTTTAGTATGATACATTGTTAGGAGCTTTTGGTACAGGTGTAGAGATAATAAATGCTATTAATGCTGAAACTTTAGACAACACAAAATGTATCAGAACTGATATTAATCAGCTTAGCTGAAATTGGGTGGCGGGGGGAAGAGGGGTTGGTGGTTGAGAGGCTAGGATGGGGGAGGGCAGACTTATACGGGGTCTGTGCCGGAGCCGGTGACGGGAGGCAGGACTGGTGGTTGGGAGGCGGGAAATACTGCTGCACAGACTTATACGGTCTGTGCCCTGAAAAAGACAGGTACAAATCAAGGTAAGGTATACACATGAGTTTATCGTGGGCAGACTGGATGGACCGTGCAGGTCTTTTTCTGCCGTCATCTACTATGTTACTATGTTATTATTTTGCAATATGATAAAGGACCGATTGTAATGGAAGTGAATTTTAAAGATTGTTTTTCATCTCTGTCTTGACCGACCAGTGCACTCGGGGTCTTTGTTGTTGATTAGAAGTAATTCTGTTTAAAAATGGTTGTTTAACTTTGATTGTGTGAAAATAAGTTGGAATGCAGAAGATAAGACACAGTTCTAACTAATTTGGTATGCAAAAGGGAGAATGACACTTATTTCCCAGGCCCAGCTTGACCACCTAGACTTGGGAAAACATGTGACCACTTTCCCACAGACGTAAGCAGAGAAGCATTAGATTTTGTTATTATTTTTCCACAACTTGCTACTGGTATCTGATCCTGTGCTGGTGAATAATAAACAATATTTTTTTCTCTAATTCCTGTCTAACCTTTTTTCTGTGTTCAGAGAATAGCATAGCCAAATGCCTAGACTACTCGCCTAGACTACTGCAATTTGCTTCTCGCTGGTCTCCCGCTCAGCCATCTATCTCCTCTTCAATCTGTCCAAAACTCTGCTGCTGAGCGTTTATATTCTGCCAGAGTCGCTATACTCATGTTAGCCCTCTCCTCAAGTCGCTTCACTGGCTCCCTATCCGCTTCCGCATACGGTTCAAACTTCTCCTTTTGACCTACAAGTGCATCCACTCTGCAGCTCCTCAGTACCTTTCTGATCTCATCTCTCCTACACTCCTCCCCGTGAACTCTGTTCACTGGGTAAATATCTCCTGTCGTCCCCCTTCTCCCCCACTGCTAACTCCCGGCTCCGTTCCTTCTATCTCGCTGCTCCCTATGCCTGGAATAGACTCCCTGAGCCAGTACGTCAGGCTCAGTCTCTGGCTGTCTTCAAGTCTAGGCTTAAAGCCCACCTCTTTGCTACTGCTTTCAACTCCTAACCATGACTCTCTTACTCAACACCCTCACTTATCACCCCTACCACTGCAATTTCCCTACCCCTAGCTGTCTGTTTGTCTGTCCAATTTAGATTGTAAGCTCTGCTGAGCAGGGACTGTCTTTTCATGTTAATTTGTACAGCGCTGCGTAAGTCTAGTAGCACTATAGAAATATTTAATAGTAGTAGTAGTAGTGTAGCCAGAACAAACTTGTGACCTCCAACGTTTAGTGGAGCACTATAATTTTACAAGAATTTATTTTTAAATTATATATTTTTTCTTGATCTAAGTTTTGTATTTGATGTTCATAGTTATCACAGTATAGACCAGGCACCGTCCTAAACAAGTGTAGCCCAGGAATTGTCCTGTAACAGTGTAGATCAGGAATTGTCCTGTATGAGTGTAAGTGAAATCTGGCAGTTCTCCGGAGACCCAGTCCTGTGTTCTCCCCCTTTTTCATCATGATTTGTAAGTCTATAATTGCTATTCTCTTAGGGTAGGTTTTCTTATCTTATTTGAGATCTGTTTCAAATCTTAGTTCACATTCTTTGAATTTTTTATTGTTCCTCACGATGCCTTACTCCCTTTTACAAATGGTTTGTGCTCAGACTCCTCTGATTATTAAAGCTATATAAAGAAAAAAATGGCACAGGATTCCTAAAAAGAATTATTCCTTCTCTGTGGCCACAGAAGGGTTCTTTAGATCCTTGTTTTTAAATATTTCTTTGCTTTCATGGCTCTAAAACACTGTAAATAGGGATATATTTTCTTTTACTTGTAGGCAGTTACAATTGTCTAAATTAGTAAACTATTGTGACTGTTTCTGCATTTATGTTTTCTTTCAGTTGATAAAACCCCTTTCATTTTAAACATTTTCTTTTGCTTCTTTGTGGGAGTTTTTGGACTGAGAGCAGAGATAAGTTCTTTTATTTGTTCTTCTTAACGAGCATGGGTTGGCACAAATAAATTATAGGTGTCATGTTTTCCAGAGGGACAGTGAGCTGTACTTTACAACATGTTTACTTATCCACATTCCTTTGTTAATTGCTTTGTTTTCAGTGATAGAAACTTCACTTTGTTTGAGAGCACTAAACTTTTCTTTGAAATAAACTGGTTTTTCCTGTACTATTTTTTGCTATCTCCTTCTCTGTCTGAGCCTGAGCTAAAACCTGCAAGCCTGCCGTATTGATAAGGATTAAATTACCTTTGTCTTTAGCCTGAAGCAATTTCCAGAATGCAAGTGAGCTGAACTGACACTGCTTTTGCATCATAAAAGAAAGAAAGAAACTTTTGTACGGGTTTCATTAGGGACAGGGTTTTCCTCTGTCCTCCTGCACAGTTTAACAGTTTGCCCCTACTATTTTCAGTTGTAATCCTACTTTTCCAAATCTACTGTTTATTTGATACAATTCTATGTCACTGTGTCCTTTGTGTATATGGTTTCTATTTGGTTTTCCTGATAAGCTTGTTAAGAATTCTACAGTTTTATTTTCAGAGTGTTTAAGCTATTAGGAAACTAATGGACATCCATGACGAGCACTTGGCTGTCCCCCCCCCCCCCTGATTATTTTCTTAAATTTTATGAAGTTTTCAATCCCGCGCAGCCCCAATGAGAGGTACAGACCTCTCGCTAGATTTTCCAGCGTTAAGGCAATCAGAACATGTTAGTGCATCTCATTACAATAGGGTTTCTACATGATTTGCTCATCTGCATTCCATTTTTGTTAGCTGCTACCGTCATCGGAAAAGGGCCTTTAGTGCATGCCAGGGTAATCTACTTGCTCATTAATGGCTCGTTAAATTTAGTGCATCTGCCCTAATTGGTCAACATTCCAGTATGAAAACTTATGTTGGGTTTTCCTCTACTTGTTTTAAAAAAGTACGATGAAACCTGTGCATGTGTGTCCTAAGATTGACATAGCCAGAAGTGTGCAGCTATGTGACTTTGTGAATTAATTTTTTGTCTTTTTTTTTCTTTTGAGACTTCAGATTATAAATGTAGGCTTCTTATAGAATCAGGGTTTAATTTGCATATGCCCATCCAGATCACATTTAATATAAAGAAATATTTTCTTTCTTTTTTATTATTTGCATGACTCTACCGAGACTTTTTATCATTTGCAGAGATAAAAATTCTCGAAGGAACATTTAAAGTGTAATGCTTGTGCCTTTTTTTTTTTTTTTTTACTTCTCAAGTGGCTATTCATGTTATTCATTTGTACACATAAGATGTACTTCTTGCTCTAAGAAACAGTTTTGGTAATTTTCTTGGATACCATACCTAAGTTTGTATAACACCATGTTTATTTGCAGATTACGCCCAGTCCTGAATTCAAATAGACTGATCTGATCTACAGCATCTTGGGTCTTTGTATTTTATTTGTTTGTCTGTGTTTGTGTTACCCCTTACATACAATCAGTATAAGTGATCACTTCTGACCTTTTTTTTTTTTAAATTTTGTGGGTCATACCATCAGTCCATACAAATAGTATCTCTCCTTATTACATATTAGTTGTGTATACAATATAACAACATATTTCTTTTCGGCATTCCCTAGTAGGCATGTTAGCTACTTAGATTCTGTCTCTTATTACCATTTTAGTACATTAGGTACAACTAAAGTGTTTATTTTTGCCCACACTCAGTACAGAATTATGGTCTCTCTTTCTTCAAGGTATACTTTTCCTTCAAGATGACTTTTACCTGGATGATATCTTTGCTCTATCTTGATTGTAAAGGCCAATTGTCATGACTGTGGTCGTGATCCCTCTCTGACTCACTTTATGTCCCGATGGTCAGCTGTTGAGCTGGCTACTGTTTGCATGGTTTCTTTCCTGTGTGTTTCAAGCCTCACTTTGGGTTCTGTGTATATCCTGCCTCTGTCCTGTAGGGTTTCCACTTCCTCTGTGTTTCAAGCCTCACTTTGTATTTCCTGCTTCTGTCCTGTAGGGTTTCCACTTCCTGTTTCAAGCCTTACTTTGGGGTTCAGTATATATTTCCTGTCTCTGTCCTATTTATAAGGAAGTGGTGCACTTTCATTCAGGGCCTTTGCAATGCCAAAGGTCTTCAGGTTAGTCCGTGTGCAGTGAAGCACTTCTGCCTTGCTTACTGTCTGTGTGCCTGTGGGCCCTTCTGCCTTGATTTCTTGTTGCTTTGTTCTTAACCTGTGTGCTTGTGGGCACTTCTGTCTTGATTCCTTGTTTAGGGTGCCTGTGTGCACTTCTGCTTCTGTTCTTTTCGGTCTGTTTGTGTGCTAGGTTCAGCCTTCAGCCATAGGTCTGTTGTTTGTCTATGTGGGTCAGCTTTGTGTCCTGCCTAGTCTGCCTTGCTTGTTCTAGTCCCCTCTACCTTAGCTTCAGCCTTAGTTCTGTTGTTTGTCTGTGTGGGTCAGCTTTGTATCCTGCTTGTGTCTGCCCTGTTTGTCTTCAGCTCCAGTCCCCTTCCCGCTTGTCTCTGCCCTGTTTGCTTTCAGCTCCTGTTCCTGCCAAGCTTGTTTGAAAATCCTGAATCCTGCTTGAGTATCCTGAATCCTGTTCCTGCCAAGCTTGTTTGAAAATCCTGAATCCTGCTTGAGTATCCTGAATCTTGTTCCTGCCAAGCTCGTTCCGGTATCCTGCATCCATTTCCAGCCAAGCCAAGTCCGTTCCAGTATTTGGTTCCAGCCAAGCCAAGTCCATTCCTGAATCCAATTCCAGCCAAGCCAAGTGCATCCTGAATCCTGTCCAGTCCTGCTTGGGGGGTTTTGCTTCCTGCTCCCGCTCGATGACAGTAGGCCAAGGGCTCACGTTGTTCCAGAGTTTGTGACTGTTTGTTAATCAATAGAAATCAAACAAAATAAAACATGGAAAATAAAATAAGAAGATACCTTTTTTATTGGACATAACTTAATACATTTCTTGATTAGCTTTCGAAGGTTGCCCTTTTTCATCAGATCGGAAATAAGCAAATGTGCTAGCTGACAGTATATATAAGTGAAGCATCCAAGCCTTTCATTTACAGTCTAACAGGGTGGGTGGAAGGTATGCATGGGGACATCAAAGCATTCAATTGATAGTCTAACAGGATGGGTGTGGGTAGTTGAGGGGAGTGTGATAAACAGAGAAATACAACTTTATGGTTTATAATGGGCTAGAAAACCCAGATCCTTGTTAAGTCCTGTCTGTTGGGTGTCAAAATATTCAATCATTCTGACTTCAAAGGTCTTACGTTCCTGTATTGTTTTAAAGTTACCTTTCAGGATTCTCACTGTGAAATCACTGGTACAGTGTCCTGGTCCTGTAAAGTGCTAACCAACAGGGGTGGGAGCCCTACTGGCACCAGTATTGTTCATGTGATGTCTATGTAAATTGAATCTTGTCTTAAGCATCTGGCCTGTTTCTCCAATATAGCATCCTTTGTTACATTTTTTACACTGAATGATATATACCACATTGGAAGATGAGCAAGTGAAAGATTCCTTTATGTTGAATATCTTTCCTTTGTGAATGACTGTGGGGTCCTGTGAAATGTTTTGGCATAGCTTGCAGCTGGATAAATTACAGGGAAGTGTGCCCTTCTGTTCCTTTTCAGTCTGTGTTGGGAGTTTACTTCTGATTAGCTTGTGTTTTAAGTTGGGTGGCTGTCGGAAGGCCAGCATTGGTGGGGCTGGGAATATCTCTTTCAGTAATTCATCCTCCTGGAGTATAGGTTGTAGATCTCTTATGATTTTCCTCAGTTTTTCCAGCTCTGGGTTGTATGTCACTACAAGGGGGATTCTGTCTGTGGCTTTTTTCTCCTTGTTCTGTAGCAGATTTGCCCTGGGTGTTTTGAAAGAGGAGGCAATATTCTTGGAGATTATTTTGGGGTTGTAGCCTTTCTGTTTGAAGGATGAAGTCAGGCTTTTAAGGTGTCTGTCTCTGTCCCCTGGGTCAGAGCAGATACGGTGGTATCTTGTGGCTTGGCTGTATATGATGGATCTTTTTGTATGTGAAAGATGGAAGCTGGAGTTGTGGAGGTAGCTGCATCTGTCTGTGGGTTTCTTGTATATAGATGTTTGTATACAGCCATCACTGATTGAGACCGTGGTGTCCAAAAAATTGACTTTTTCTGGGGAGTAGTCAATTTTGAATCTGACTGTTTGTTTAAAGCCTGGCACCGTGACACCTATCCTATATAATAATTCTCACCTCCAACGTTCTGTGCCTGGGATGAAGCCACATTCTGAGGTGGTCTGCTAGGCTGTGTAGATCACATGATGTCAGCAGCTGATCGAACCAACAAGTGACACGCGCAAAACAAAAGAGGCTCGCGACTGTCTGCTGCACTCCACAATCAACAGCTGGCATGCGCAAAAAGCTCGAGACGGCCTGCCGCCCACCCGAACTTGCCACGCTCGCAAACCGCCCTCAGAACACTTCCCAGCTGAGCACACTGCCGACCTCCCAAAACTCAATCCCAAAACTGCGTCCACCCTAAACAGTCTGCTCTACAGACAACACTGCCGGCCTACAGAAGCACCGTGCAGAGAGCACACTGCCAACCTCCCGAACCGCACTCACAAAACTGCGCCCAGCATAAACAGTAAGCTCTGCAGACAACAGTGCCGGCCTCCTGAAGCACCGTGCCGAAAGTGCCGCATGCCCTCACAAAAAAATGCAGGTTGCCCTCACAAGTTTGCGACCCTGCCGGAGTCCAGAACCTAACACGCTCAGCGAACGCACTGCAGAACCACCACTGACAGAAGAGGCAACTCCTGCTGCCATGACCGAGGCATCTGACAGGCAGCTGCGAAATGAAAACGAAACTGTTCAGGGTAAGTGTCAAAAGTGCAGCGACGAACGGAAGGGGGGGGGGGAAGAATTCAGACAGCTGAGAATTGGAAACCAAACTCTTTAGGGTAAACACACACACACACAGAGTTTGGCTCACTGAAGCTCTGTCACACACAGACACTCTCTCTCAGACACTCACACTTGCAGAGTACAGACCTGTGGTGAAGAGGTGCTGGAAGGAGAGCTGCTGTACCCTGTGGCTGCTGAACAATGCAGAGGGGAAGGGGCCCCCCTGCAGGAGGGCCCCAGGCTGAAAGGCCTAGCACACTTGGAGCTGAGAAACACCATGAAGGGGAGGCTTCCTCCACCCGAGCCCCAAGCATGCAACCAAGAGAACCAGAAGAGCCCAGGCCTGTGCACGGAGGAAGGACCAGAGCCCAGCAGCGCTTGCTGAGGAGCCAGCTCACCCTGACTGTAAGTCCTAGCCATAACATTCCTAAGCTGGGTGAAGAACCGGGGGCAAGAAGGCAGGGCCCAGGTTCCACAGCGGAGTTCTCTTCATGCAGTATCAGAGGAGAGGTGGAGGAAGATAGTAGCAGAGTGTCTGAGGAGGACGTTAGTGAGGAAGAGGAGGAATCCAGGCCTAGGGCCTGGCAGAAGAAAGAGGCCCAGCAAATGACTCCTGAAGAGGTCATTAGATCAGTGAAGAAAATTAATCGAGTATTCAAAGTTGTTAAATCGCGACAGGATTGTGAAAAATTACAAGAGGACCTTACGAGACTGGGAGACTGGGCGGCTAAATGGCAGATGACGTTTAATGTGAGCAAGTGCAAGGTGATGCATGTGGGAAAAAAGAACCCGAATTATAGCTACGTCATGCAAGGTTCCACATTAGGAGTTACGGACCAAGAAAGGGGTGTTGTCGTCGATAATACGCTGAAACCTTCTGCTCAGTGTGCTGCTGCGGCTAGGAAAGCGAATAGAATGTTGAGTATTATTAGGAAAGGTATGGAAAACAGGTGTGAGGATGTTATAATGAAGTTGTATTGCTCCATGGTGCGACCGCACCTTGAGTATTGTGTTCAATTCTGGTCGCCGCATCTCAAGAAAGATATAGTAGAATTGGAAAAGGTGCAGCGAAGGGCGACTAAAATGATAGCGGGGATGGGACGACTTTCCTATGAAGAAAGATTAAGGAGGCTAGTGCTATTCAGCTTGGAGAAGAGATGGCTGAGGGGAGACATGATAGAGGTATATAAAATAATGAGTGGAGTGGAACAGGTGGATGTGAAGCGTCTGTTCACGCTTTCCAAAAATACTAGGACTAGGGGGCATGTGATGAAACTACAGTGTAGTAAATTTAAAACAAATCGGAGAAATTTTTCTTCACCCAACGTATAATTAAACTCTGGAATTCGTTGCCGGAGAAAGTGGTGAAGGCGGTTAGCTTAGCAGAGTTTAAAAAGGGGTTGGACGGTTTCCTAAAGGACAAGTCCATAAACCGCTACTAAATGGACTTGGGAAAAATCCACAATTCCAGGAATAACATGTATAGAATGTTTGTACGTTTGGGAAGCTTGCCAGGTGCCCTTGGCCTGGATTGGCCGCTGTCGTGGACAGGATGCTGGGCTCGATGGACCCTTGGTGTTTTCCCAGTATGGCATTACTTATGTACTTAGAACGTGAAATAGAGGTACTGAGGAAGCGGCTGAAGCTAGCAAAAACTATGTGTAACCTGGCTTCCACTGGATCACGAGACAAGTATGTTAAGGGAGTTGAAGCACTCCAGAAGCAGCTTACAGCAAAGCAAAGGCAGCTGCAAAAACTAAAGAACTGCAGAGGTAATCCCCTTCGTGAGGTTTTCCTGAACAGGGAACGCATGCAGCAGACCCAGACGCAGTCCCAGATCCAGCAGGAAGCAGAACCCAGAGACACACAGGACTCCGTGGTTCCAGACACCCCAGAGGCTATGCTGGAAGGGACAGCAGGGGAAGAGAAACAGCAGCAGCCAGAAGGAGGAAAAGACAAGACTGACACAAATAATTCCCAGTTATCACCAGTATTTTATTTCTTACAGGATTCTCAAGAGCTAGGTGCTCCATCCACTTACCAGCCTTGTGGAACTGGGGCTCCTAGTTCATTTGTGGCAGGCACTGTAGATAAGGAGGAGCTCCAGCACTGCATGCAGCAAGAGAGCCTGGCAAGTTTGGAACACAAAAGAGCTATGAAACTGAAAACATTTCAAAAACATCCATTATACTTAGAGAGCTGGCAGGCAGTGGTGTGCTGGAGCCGGCTCGCACCGGCTCGCAAGAGCCGCTTGTTAACTTTGCTCGGCTCTTGCGAGCTGGTTGTTGAAACCCGCGAGCTGGCTCTCCTCCCTCCCTCTTCCCTCACATCACCGACCTGACGAATTCTTCAGGGCAGGCAGTCTTGCCTGCCCGCTGCAAGTGCTGACTCTCCCCCGCTGGCGCTGCAGGTTCGCGCTTTAAAAATGGCCGCCGAGACTTCCAGAGGCAGCCTCGCGAGACTTCGCCCTTGTAAGTCTTGGCGGCCATTTTGAAGCGCGAACCGGCAGTGCCAGCGGGGGACTAAGTCAGTGCTTGCAGCGAGCAGGCAAGACTGCCTGCCCAGAAGAATTAAAGGAGTCAGATCGGTGACGGGAGGATAATTCTATTAACAACTCGGGAGGGGGTGGCAGGGGAGAGAACTAGGGAGTCGCTGGGCATGGGTGGATCATGGAGGGGAGAGAAGGGTCGTCCCTGGGCATGGGTGGATCATGGAGGGGAGAGAAGGGTCGTTGCTGGGTATGGGTGGATGGAGGGCAGAGGAGAGGAGGGTCACTGGGTATGGGTGCATGCAGGGCAGGGGAGAGAAGGGTTGCTGGGTATATAGGTGCATGCAGGGCAGGGGAGAGGAGGGTCACCGGACATGGGTGGATGGAGGGCAGGGGAGAGGAGGGTCACTGGGTATGGGTGCATGGAGGGCAGGGGAGGGTCGCTGGGTGCATGCAGGGCAGGGGGAGAGAAGGGTCGCTGGACATGGGTGGATGGAGGGCAGGGGAGAGGAGGGTCGCTGGACATGGGTGGATGGAGGGCAGGGGAGAGGAGGGGAGAGAGAAGAAATGCTGGACATGGATGGAGGGGAGGGAAGAGTGAGGAAGGAGATGAGATGAGGGAAAAGGAAGAGAGGAGAAAAACTGCATATGGATGAAGAAAATAGGCAGAGCATGGGGAAGGGGGGGAACCCCCTGCAACCGAGATAAAGACCACGGAACTGGGAGGAAGGGGGGACCCTGCCACATAATCTCATTCTCACACACACACTCGCATCCAGTCACTTATATCCCTTTATATCAAACTAAAAAAAAAAGAAAAATGCTAGCGCCCGTTTCATTTGTTTCGGAAACGGGCCTTTTTTACTAGTTACAAATAATACACACTGCTTAGTTACACAACACAATTTGCCCATAACAAATTTAAAATTACAGTATTTAAAATTACTAATCAGGTTGTGGAAGGAATCTACCGGTGAAATTCACCTCCACAAGTATTAAGAGCTAGTCATCTTGAGCCTTATTCTGTTGTACAAGGGCAAATAAATGTTACAACATGCAAGTAGTAAATCATGCTATATTAATTTCTACTTGTAAACTATCTGAGTATGATAAGCTATCCAAGTATAATAAAAAAAAACTCTTTATCATATTGCAAAATAATAAGCTAATTAATGTCAGTTCTAATACATTTTGTTTTGTCTAAAGTTTCAGCATCAATAGCATTTATTATCTCTACACTTGTACCAAAAGCTCCTAACAATGTATCATGCTAAACTCATTTTACTCTACAATTAAGGCAATTAAGAGTACTACAGTTTTTACACAGGTCTTCATAGGTGTAGTGTTCACACAAGAAGAATATAAACATTTGCTAGTGGTGTAAATGTCAACAATGTCCGCATTTTTTGGGTCAACAATGCTGTATTGACTGTCTCTGACTTGTGCAAGTCATATTAAACTCATTCATGTGACAGGACTTCTTTCCATATTTGAGTGTTGTTGACAGTTGCCACAGAACATATCTAGCTAGTTGAACATGTGTAAATATCTTGTTGTCAGATTTCACTCTGATTCTTCCACTGCCAAATCAGCTTGCCTTGACTTTCGGTGGTAAGATGTAGTCGTCCACCGGGGGTAATGGCAATACCCAAAGACACCATAAGAAGGATTACACTGATTCTTACAATGATCTATAAATGAAACATATTAACAGATTAATTACTCTCTAAGATAACATTATTCGTTGGGACATGTTCATTTTTCCCTGCCCAGATCAGAGGATCAGGATGGTACTGTCCGCCCCTAGGGCAATAATTTCAGCAGGCTGTGGGGGCCCATTTTCTTGGGTAACCCACAACTTTGCGCCTGCAGACAGATTAGTGGATCCAAAGCCTTTATCCCCTCGTGTGGTAAAGGTGGTGGGTGGATCCAACTTCACAATTCCAGATTGTAACACAGGTAAAATTAATAATTAAGCAATTCTATCATTAGCCTGAATTAACACATCATGCGTACTTTGGTTATTAAGTATAACCCTTACTTTTCATTGATAGTCTGTATCAATCACCCCTCCCAAATTATTTGAATATCTCTTTGTAACAATTTAACCATTTGTACAGCATATAAATCCAGCCCTGCTGCTCCTGGAGTGGCCTTGTAGGGCATCATAGCTCCTGCTGTAATTTCCCAATATCCTAATTGGTCATGTTTGATAGTCAGGACTTGTAGATTAGAAGTAACCATTCACATTAGGGGTATTTCTGCCTCCCCAATAGGCCGATACCAAATTTATTTTCCAATTCTTTAATGATCCCCCTATTTTACATATTTGTTGTTTCAACAGACCATTCATTTGTTCAATTAAACCTGCTCCAATATATATTATGGTCTGAAGCATATTGTTACCAATTAACCTTCAAAAATGGGAACCATTATCAATTCTAGGTGGCCAAGCTGGGCATGGGAAAGCAGTGCCATCCTCCCCTTTGCATACCAAATTAGTTAGAGGTGTGTCTTATCTGCTGCATTCCAACTTGTTTTTGTATCTACAAGACAAGTTACTTTCGGTCAAGGACAAGATTTCAGAGTGTATTATCGGACCAGGATTGAAAAGCAATCCCTGAAGATAACACTTAAACAATCATTTTCAAACAGAATTACTTCTAATCAACAATACAGACCCCAAGTGCACTGGTCAATCAAGACAGAGGTGAAAAACAATCTTTTAAAATTCACTTCCATTACAGCATGTTTGAAACAGATCAGGTATTCTTTTAGCACTGAATATAATCAGTAGTTATTAGGTTTGTTTAGTTTTCCAGTAGGCACTTTGATATTTTAGTACCCATTGCAGTGTTTACAGTGCTGGTTTCAGTACCCCTGCCAGCAAAGGTATTATTTTTAATACATGGGGGGGGGGGGGTTAGATACGTTGACCCCCCCCCCTCAGTCTTCCTCTGGGACCCCCAAAATTGGAGGGCTGGCTATGCCCCTGCCCTAAAGACTACTATGAATACCGTGCCAGCCAAGGGCAACACACCAGCAAGGTGCCAATAATGGATGCAGCACGGTTTTGTTGAGGTCCTTAGAAACACTGCATCTAAGGACCTAATTCATGCTTATGTCCTTCCATTCACCATGTATACTTGACCCACCCACCATTATATTAAGATTTTTCAGAATCTAAGGGACTTATTATTGGAATGCTATCACAGATGAGAAATTTCTCCTGATATGCAAAATATACTACTACTACTACTTATCATTTCTAAAGCGCTACTAGACGTACGCAGCGCTGTGCACTTGAAAATGAAGAGACAGTCCCTGCTCGACAGAGCTTACAATCTAATTAGGACAGACAAACAGGACAAACAAGAGATAAGGGAATATTAAAGTGAGGATGATAAAATAAGGGTTCTGAACAAGTGAATAAGGGTTAGGAGTTAAAAGCAGCATCAAAAAGGTGGGCTTTTAGCCTAGATTTGAAGACGGCCAGAGATGGAGCTTGACGTACCAGCTCAGAAAGTCTATTCCAGGCATATGGTGCAGCAAGATAAAAGGAACGGAGTCTGGAGTTACTGGAGGAGAAGGGTGCAGATAAGAAAGATTTACCTAGTGAACGGAGTTCCCGGGGAGGAATGTAGGGAGAGATGAGAGTGGAGAGATACTGAGGAGCTGCAGAGTGAATGCACTTATAGGTCAATAAGAGGAGTTTGAACTGTATGTGGAAACGGATAGGAAGCCAGTGAAGTGACTTGAGGAGAGGGCTAATATGAGTCTGCCTGGAACAGACTCCCCGAGCCCATACACCATGTGCCCTCCCTGCCCATCTTTAAGTCCTTACTCAAAACCCATCTCTTCTCCCTTGCTTTTGGCGCCTAACCACCTTCCCCATTCATGATACACTGACTACACTGACTACATAGTTTGTTACCTTTAGATTGTAAGCTCTCTTGAGCAGGGACTGTCCTTCCCCATGTATTAACTTGTACAGCGCTGCGTAACCCTAGTAGCGCTATAGAAATGCTAAGTAGTAGTAGTAGCATAACGACACTGGTGGAATATTAGTCGTGCAGCTGAATTTTGAACAGATTGAAGAGGAGAGAGATGGCTAAGTGGGAGACCTGTGAGAAGCAAGTTGCAATACTCTAAGCGAGAGGTGATAAGAGTGTGAATGAGGGTTCTGGTAGTGTGCTCAGAAAGGAAAGGGTGAATTTTGGTGATATTATAGCGAAAGAAACGACATGTTTTAGCACTCTGCTGAATATGTGCAGAGAAGGAGAGGGAGGAGTCAAAGATGACCCCAAGGTTACGAGCTGATGAGACAGGAAGGATGAGAGTGTTATCCACAGAAATAGAGAATGGGGGAGGAGGAGAGGTTGGTTTAGAGGGAAAGATGAGAAGTTCAGTCTTGGTCATGTTTAGTTTCAGATGGCGCTGAGACATCCAGGCAGCAATGTCAGACAGGCAGGCTGATACTTTGGCCTGGATTTCGGCTGAGATTTCTGGAGTGGAGAGGTAGATCTGGGAGTCAACAGCGTAAAGATGATACTGAAACCCATGGGATGAGATCAGAGTATCAAGGGAAGAAGTATAGATGGAGAAAAGAAGAGGTCCCAGGACAGATCCCTGAGGTACACCAACTGACAGTGGGATAGAAGTAGAGGAGGATCCACTAGAGTATACACTAAAGGTACGCTGGGAGAGATAAGAAGAAAACCAGGAAAGAACAGAGCCCTGAAATCCAAGTGAGGACAGCGTTATCAAGGAATATGCTGTGATCAACAGTGTCAAAAGCAGCAGATAGATCAAGAAGGATGAGGATAGAATAGAGACCTTTGGATCTGGCCAGATACAGATCATTGGAGACTTTAGCAAGCGCTGTTTCAGTTGAATGAAGGGGACGAAAGCCAGATTGAAGTGGATCAAGAATAGCTTGAGATGAAAGAAAGTCAAGGCAACGGCGGTGAACAGCACGTTCAAGTATCTTGGATAGGAAAGGGAGGAGGGAGATGGGGCGATAGTTGGAAAGACAGGTAGGGTCCAATTAAGGTTTTTTAAGGAGTGGTGTGACTACAGCATGTTTGAAGACATCAGGAACAGTTGCAGTGGACAGTAAAAGATTGAGGATATGACAGATAAAAGGGATGACAGTAGGAGAGATAGTGTTAAGTAGATGGGTGGGAATAGGATCAGAGGAACAGGTAGTTAGTTTCGAGGAGGAAATAAGATGTGTAGTTTCCTCTTCAGTGATTTCAGAAAAGGAAGAAAAGGAGGCAGGGGTTGGAGGGTTGTGAGAATGGCCTAAAGGAAGGAGAGGTGGAGGTGACCTGGTTGAGAATTTAAGTATAATCTTGTGAACCTTGTGTACCTGCTGAAGACAGAAAGGATCCATTTTAGTAGTCAAATCAGGTCCGCATACCACAGACAATCTGGGGCTATGAGAATTATTCAATAGATGGGCCGAGGAGGGAAGACATATAGTAGATGTGTCTCCGGCCAGGGCTATAGTAGAGCATCGATTCCCATGATGGCATGATGGCTGAAGAACTTAAACACTTTGGCACTCCTTTTCATTGCCATCAAGTCCAGAAGTGGGGAACCCCATCGGTCCACTATCAGCTGAAACTCCTACCTGGATAGTTCCCATTCTCCCAGGTCCATGTGGAAGTCCATCTCCACATTCAAGAACCCCTTGATGTGAACTGCTGCCAAGCAAAGATTTTTCTCCATCCAACTCATGAGGGACAACTGTGGGTCCCGCCTTGCTTGTTGATATAAGCCACCGCTGTTGCATTGTCGGGGAAAATTTGGACCAGAGCCTCCATCAGAAAGAGAATGAAGTTGCATAAGGCATTCTGCACTACCCTGAGCTCCAAGCAATTTATCGACCACCGAGATTCCTGTTCCATCCAGGCACCCTTTGCCAGACAGAACTTGTAATGAGTTCCCCAACTCGACTTGCTAGCATCTGTTGTCACCACCTCCCACTATGTTATCGGAAATGGAGCTCCAAGGGTCAAATTCCTAGGCAACAACCACCACTGCATACTCTATCTGGCAACCGGCATCCAAGGAAAATGAAGGCCATACTTCTGTGACAACTGAGAGCAGCGGCTGAGATGAGATTCCAGTAACAGCCGAATATGAGCCCATGCACATGGCACCCCTTCTATTGCTGACAGTCTCCACAAAGCTTACCAAAGATGAGAAAGGCTCTCCAATAAATGTCTTTCCTTTTTTTTTTTTTTTTACGGTGTTTGTGCTGGAAAAGGAGAGTTCCACAGGAAAACAGGGGAGAGGTGAAGGGAGGGAAGAAGTAAACTCGCAGGGCAACAGAAACAGGGATCTGAAGACCTCGTGATAAGACTCTGCAAACTCAAGCCACCCACAAAGCTTAACTGGGGACCAGCTGACCAACTGGACCAGGAGCAAAGTACTCATAAGAAGAGCCTGAAAAGTGTGTCCATCCACCTGTTGAGATAGAATGTACTGCGGAGCTGGACTGGATGCCAAAAGAGATATGTCTCAGCTCAGTTCTCTATCTCAACCTGCTGGTTGATAAAACACAACTATCCCACAGTTTCTGGAATATTGGGAAGCTACAAAATAGAATATTTGTTTTTTGTTTGGATTCTACTACAGTATACACTCATATATAATTTGAGAAATTTTGACTCCAAAATGCCTTTTAAAAAAACCCAGAGTTGTCTTATCTATGGGTCAATTCCCCATATTGGCTAAAAAATGTAATCACACCCCAACCCCATTTTCAGGACAATCCTGCATCTCCCCCTCTGTCAGCCACTCAATCCCACCTCCTCACCCCCATTGTGTATCTTCAAAACTTATCTTCTTTACAGCACGAGCAGAAGCAGTGCAGTGATACTCCTAGGTTTTCTGTGGCCTGCCTGCTCACAGAGAAACAGGAAGTTGAGTCACAGGGAGCAGGATAGATCAGAGAGTGCACTCCGGAATACACCACAGGCAGTCTAGGTCTATCGCTGTACTCCTGTTGCTCTATATGGTTTATTGAACTTGATATACCACCTTCCAAAATATACATCAAGGCGGTATATCAGGTTCCGATTAGTTTGAAAGTACATGGCAAAAGGTGTGGGAATTGACATGCTGAACCCGCGGACTGGCAGAGAGATGCCAGACTGTGCACCAGATGGGGGGAAAAGGAAGAGATTTATTTATTTCACATACTTGATATATCACATGGGGCCTCAATGTGGTTTATAAAAACAAATTAAAAAACTAGGACATAGAAGAAAAAGAGAAATGGAAAAAAGAAGAAAAAAGAAAAAGGGAGGAGGGAACACCGTGGAGTGAGAAGGGGGAAAGGGAGGAGAAGAAGGAGGAGGAAGAAATCAGAAAAATCGGGCAAGGGGGGGGGGTTATAAAGGGGGCTCAAATGTAGTTCTAAAAAGGTGAGTTTTTAGCGGCAGTCTGAAAGATGCAATGGTGAGTTGATCCTGAATCTGACGTGGGAGCTCATTCCAGAGTTTAGGACTTAAATAGCTCAAAGCAAAATCTTGGGTACTGGTGAGATGGATAGAAGAGGTAAGGAAAGAAGATTATTATCAGTTGATCTAAGATAACGCAAAGGAGAGTAGGAAATAAGATACCTGATCAGATAGAGAGGGGCAGAAGGGGACCTAGATTTACATACTAACAGTAGAATCTTGAATTTTATTCGGGAGGAAATAAGAAGCCAGTGTTCAGAAATCAGAAGGAGTGACATGATCAAAACATTGTGCATTGTGAAGTAATTTGACTGCTGTTGACTGGATGAGTTGTAAGCGTTTATACTCTAAAGGTAGGCCTGCAAGAAGGGAGTTACAATAGTCCAAGTGAGAAATAACCAGTGCATGTATAAGTGGATGTAAAAATGTGGCAGGAAGGATGATGTACAGCAAAAATCTAGCTAATGAGAGGGAAGGATAAAAGGGAAATGATGTTGGACCGGGAGGTGGAAGGGAGGGAGAGAGAGATGCTGAGCCAAGTGAGGAAGGGAGGTGGAGATCCTCAACTTCTACATGGGTCACAACATTTTTAGCTATTTTTAGTATTATAGCTGCCCTCGACTTACACTTGTATGTAAGTCGATCTCGTGTATACCTGGTATATGTTACATGGTTTTTGCTAATCTTAAATCTTATTTTAATTTTACCTATGTTTTTTGGTCTGGCTGTTATTTGTCTTTATTATACTGTACTTATTGGATATTATTTTTATTTCATGATCTATGTTCTATCATTTGTTTGAAGTCCACAAGGCATTTTCATAAATATGAAAAAATAAAAATTAAGTTTCATACTCACCTATTGAAAGTGTGTGAATCTGTTTGAATGTCTTTGATTCAGGATCAGCCATGATGGGGAAATCTTCCTCTTGTTTAATGCTCAGTGAGAACACAAATGTTATAACTGGAAGGCCTGTGATGAGAAAGGAAACAAGAATTCAGTGAGCCCTGATAAAATTATATCAGCAAACAGAATTTAAGTTTCCACATGTTTGATGCCAATGGTCCTCCTTCTGTGATCTGAAAATGCAAAGCCCTTTAACTTCAAAATATGTACTTTCTCATGGTGGGGTCTTTCATATTTTCTTTCCCCTCCCATTCACAGTGCTGTATGAAATAATTCTAATCTTCCTTTTTAATCCTGAATATTACGTCAGGATTAAAATTGAAAAACCTGTCAATAACAAACAGAAAAAAAAACAGGAGTTATTTTTGACTCTAGGACCCAGTGAAAGATACAACTTCTGCAGGTCTGGCTGTGTCGAGTCTCACCTACCTTTTATATATTATTATAATAAACTTGATTTTGCTGATTTTACATTCATCGTCTCCAAGAAATTTTTTGAGTCATCTTTGCTGTTTTTTTTGTTGGCTATTTTTCTGCAAAGACTGGTTTCTTCTGTTTTGTTTGTATCGAGCAGCATCTTTTGCCAGACCTGCAGAAGTTGTATCTTTCACTGGGTCCTAGAGTCAAAAATAACTCCTGTTGGACTTGAGATATCAGAAATTAAATCCTAAAATTTAGGGACCTGGAATCTGGGATTTTTCATGCTGACAAAATGGCAGGACCCATTAGTAAATGTTATGAATTATACATCCATTAGAATTGATATACTGCAATTAATACTGAAAGATATGCTGATCATGTTTACACCCTAATTTCTAAGTCAAGCTTAGCATGGATTTTCTTATCTTCTAAGATTTTGGGATTGATGGACCTTTGATCTGACCCAGAACAGCTCATCTTATGCTCAAGGCAAGAAAATAATAAATCCTGCAATATACAAGGGTGGAGGGCACATGATAAATAAACATATTTACTTTATGATATCAGAATGCCTGAAATCTCCCTGATGATCTTCTTGCACAAACTACTTCTGCCATTCTTCCACACTTTCAAGAAATAAGCAACATTACTGAATGTGAGTGATGCTTATGTCCAGGTAACAGAGTAAGGGTAGTTACTGCAGATTAAGCCGGTTTGTATAATCTCCTTACTATCTGAAAATTGAAGATCTGAGTGCAAAATGGAGGATGGAGTTGGTCCAGAGGGCTGATACTAAAATGGTCACTGGTCTTTATCATAAAGCATATTAGGATAGACTTAAATGTCTCAATATGTATACTTTGGAAGAAAGGCTGGAGAGAGGAGATATGATAGTGACATTTAAATACCTATGTGGCATAAATGCACAAGAGGCGAGTCACTTTCAATTGAAAAGAAGCTCTGAAATGAGGGGGCATAGGAAGAGGATAGACTCAGAAGTAACCTGAGGAAATACTTCATCACAGAAAGGGTGATGAATTCGATTTGTGAAATTGCCTCCTAGTGGAAGTGGTGGAGATGAAAACAAGGGGCATAGCTACGTGGGGCCACGGGGGCCTGGACCCCCCCTGCCAACGACCCTCTCGACCCCCCCCTCCCGCCTTCACCGTGGGCTACTTTGCTGGCGGGGGACCCCAATCCCCACCAGCCGAGGTCCTCTTCTTCCCACGAAAGGCTTTGTTCTGTTTCTGACATCTGACATCAGACTCACAGAAACAGAACGAAGCCTTGATCTGCAAGGCTTTGTTCTGTTTCTGTGAGTCTGACATCCTGCACGACATCAGAAACAGAACGAAGCCTTTCGTGGGAAGAAGAGGACCTTGGCTGGCGGGAATTGGGGCCCCCCGCCAGCGAAGGTAGGCGACGACGGCGGGTTGGCAGCGGGAGGGGGGGTCGAGAGGGTCGGCGGCGGGAGGTCGAGAGGGTCGGCGGCAGGGGTCATGGCGGCGGGGGGGGGGGGGGGGGGGGGAAATATGCTCCCTCACCTCAGGCTCTGGACCCCCCTCCTGCCGAAGTCTGGCTATGCCCCTGATGAAAACAGTACCTGAATTCAAGAGAGCTGTTTGAAATTCATATAAATAAACAAATAAAACAATTTAATTCAAGAAAGCTTGGGACAAGTACATAGGATCTCTAGGGGAGTGATAGGAAGAACAGATGGCATGGATGGGCAGACTGGATAGGCCATATGGTCTTTATCTGCCTACATTTTTCTATGTTTCTATGTAGGAGAAATTTAATAGACTGCAGAAGCAGCTAACTGCAGAGGCCTGTAAACCACAGCCTCTGTACAGTCAGTAAAAGAAACTACCAGTCACAGATCCTTAACTCCAAGTTTCGGATTCTGCTCTTAACCTGGGCAGGTTTGAAGAATGAGTTATAAATTATTGTGGTAAAAAGCTTAATTTCTGGGGAAGCAGCCTGGAAAACAGTTCTGCCACTTCTTTTCAAAAAGAGTTGCATGGGGACAGAAATTTCACCCATCCCTAACTGTCCCCACTGAAATCCTTGCCATACCCACTAAGATCCATTCTATACTCACACATTTTTGCAATTAATATGTTCCATCCCCACTGGACTCACAGATAAAACCTCTTGCTGGAACTTCTGAGGTTTTGTTACACTATTGAACTGTGATTAATTAACTTTTTGTGACAAAAGTGAATTATTAATCATATTTATTTTCTACTTTACATTTTGTGCTTTTTTTTTTTTTTTTGCTTTTAAACCAGCAGGGACTGTCCATCTAGTAATTTCAGAGGAAAAAAATATTGTTGTTTTTACATCTTCTTAAACTACAGGACATTCTCAAAGACCCTATAGAAAGACTACAATCTCCTACCTGGCAACATGAAAATGCCCGAGGTATTTTCAAAACCTCCTTTAGCCTCCCAGGAGTAAGAAAATGTACACTATTTTATCATATTCTAAATATGCTTCTCACCTTGCTCACAGCACAGTCAGCCAAATTTTACACTATTTTCTTCCTGCACCAAACTTCCCACTCTGCAACCCGCAGAATACTGTCATTCATCCTTCTCCCTAATCCTTTCTTCTGCGATCCGTTTTCTTTTCTGCCCAATAAACCTGCTCGCTCATTTCAAGCATCATTCTGGTTCTCCAATAGCCTTTCTTAATGTATTCCAAGTCTCATTCTGGTGTTCCAATAGCCTCCCTCAATGTGTTTCAAGCCTCACTCTAGTAGTGTCCTCAGACTACATTTAGCAAGGAGGTTGCACCACCAAGGAGGTTGAAGGGAGCAGATGACAAGATGACGTCAAAAAGTTGAAGCCACTTAGGTTAACCTTTGTTTCCTCTTCCCCGCGCACCCGTCATCTAGTACACTCAAAAGCAAGCAAACCTATGAGCTGCTGCATCTTCGTTATCCTTCTTTATCGTTGGTTGGTAGCATTTTTATTTAATCTCACTTATAATTTCGAACATGCTGGCTTCTGCAGCATACGAGTGTACACTTAAATCATTGTGTCATTTGAAGGGGCTGGCTGTAGGCATCAGGTTATAAGAATCCAGTGCATTTTTTTCTAGTGAAAAAGGTGCCGGTACTCTAATGCAAGGCCACCCTTCAGGGGTGGGGTGATCACTAAGGGACCCACCCCACAATTGCAAGGCCCCCTGCAACCAGTCACAGAATCTATGACAAGGCAGAATTGGTGTGTAGAGCCTGAGCTCTGTCATTAAAACTTGGGGACCATGGGTCAAATTTAGCAGACAATGGAAAAGGTGCCGGTACTCAGTACCCCCAAGTACCCCCTCAAAAAAAGCCCTGTAATCAGGTACTTAACAATCAGACTTACTATTTATAAGTACAATTAAAAAAACAAACAAACATTAATTAGGTTCAAACTGGGAGCATTTAGCATCTTTTTTTCTTGTGCCTACATCAAAAGAAAAAGATGTCATGTGGGAACTTGTTCATTTTTGTTTTGTGGAATGCAGTGGTATATTATAAAAATGTACTTGGTTTTTTTACTACTATTTCACAGATATGTATTGAATAATGAGGTAGGGGCTGCCTTCATGCAGAAGTTCTGTCCAGAGGCAGCCTAAGGGCCCTGTTTGCTAAGGTGCGTTAGCGTTTTTAACACGCAATTAGCACACATGTTAACCATGTAGACGCCTATAGGGATGTTGTAGGTGCGTTAATGCATGTTAAAAATGTTAATTCACCTATAAGGTGGCTTAGTAAACAGGACCCTAAATGTGTCAACATTGACCAGTTCAGCACACTGTTAGACACCAAGTTCATACAAAGGGGTCCTTTTACTAAGCTGTGGCAAAAAGTGGCCTGCGTAGTGTGGGCACATGTTCATAATGCGTGCCAGGCCAGTTTTTACTGCATCTGGGAAAAAGGGCTTTTCTTTCAATGGACCAGGAAAAGGGCCTGCGGTAAAACTGAAACCAGCATGTGCCTATTTACGGCCTGAGCCCTTGATGCCACCCATTGATCTAGTGGTAAGGGCTAATACCGGAAACGCCATACGTGGTAGGAAATAAAAAAAATAATTTGTCCTGGTGGTAAAGGCACATGCCAAATCCAAAATTACCTCCAGGGAGTGTGCTTACCTGGCAGTAGTCTCATTTTGGTACGCACTGCACATGCATAGAGCCTACTGTGCCTTTGTAAAAGGGCCCCAAAGTTAATGAAGTTCATCGGAAAATAAATCTGTTGGCTCAGGCTGCTTGCTATGTGAATATTTCATCACTGTTTCATTATTGCCACCAAGTCTTACATATTAAGGGCATTTGCTGTAAACTTTGTTTTAATTAATTTATCCAATCCTTCCTTACATGCACATAGTTTTGCTTTTTAAACCCAAAGATGAATCCTAAGGGTGGTTGAACAATTAGGTATAAACTGTGTTGTTTGTTTTTTTTTTTACTTTACTTGTTTTGGACTGATTTGGGTCCTGCTGATCTGTACATCTGCTGGATTAATAGTAACTCACTTTGATTGAGGCTTCGATGTATTCTTTCTTTTGCTGGCTGGAGTGGTGAAGGGGGTCTTTTCTCTTAGTTGGGTGGTGGATTCATTTTTGGGGAAAGATGTCTTCTTGATTGAGGCTCAGATGTATTTTTTCTGCTGCTGGCTAGAGTGATGAAGGAGCTTTGATGGTGATCCTTACTGGGAAAGAAGTCTTTTTGCAGATTTGTTAGTAGTGAAACCTGGAGAAAGTCTTATCTGCGTGTGTGTGTCTATGGCATCCAGCAAGGCCCAGAGATTCGGTGAAGGCCCATAGAAAGGTGCAGGTCCAGAGGCCAGAGAGAAGACAGTGGGGGCAGACTGTGTTCTAGTTTTTATAATAATTCCTGTTGGGCCATAGTCAAGTGAGTTGTATTGATCCAATTAAAACTCAGGGGTAAAAACTGCTTCTCTCTAGCTTTTGAAACGGAGCATGGTAGCTGGTCACATGTTTAGACTATATCATAAGGGTTCCTAGCTGACTAACTGCTGAAGTACACACCCATACTTGACAAGATTAGGTGGGTCATTTTCTGTGAGTTTCAGAGAGATGGGCTGTCTTTTGTTATCCAGTCTTTTCGATTCTGGTCTTTGGAGATGTGGTGATTAACTTTTTATTATCAACCCATCCAATTCTATTGTTACAAGCTATCAGTGGCCTTCAAGGGGAGGGTGGTGGTCAAATTTGTTTTTCTGAGCAAGTTACCTACCAAGAAGTCTTTGCCATATATTTTTGTTATATATATTTGTGTCTGATTTCAGCAAAATCAATAATTCTGAAAATTCATGCTATAATGTGGGATATAAATGTAAAAAAAAAATCCTTTATCCTCCACCTTTTAAGACACTGCCTATCCAGTGGGGATGGTGATGGCACAATGAAAGCAAGTTTGGTCCAGTGAAGACTAACTCAAAATAACCTGTTTCTTAGCTGGGCCCTAGTATTACCACATTGAAAATGCGACCATATCATGCCTCTGTGGTATTGTTCCACTAATAAGTTAAACAATTGTCTGGCTATCTTGAAAGGATTATATAATCTTTGGAGGCACGACTAGGGACACAAACACAGACTTATTTATTAAATATCACAATTCCTCATGTACATCCAGAAAACAACCGTTTAGGGTGGATAGTGTCCACAATGAGCTCTGTTTATTATTGACCATTTAGAAGACATGAGTCTTCAGTTTTGGCACAGTACAAGTCAGCACAAGAACAAAATATAAGAAAACCAATGGACTTTGTTAAGGGCTTATAGCCCATTTAGTTATGTTTAAACAAATGAGAGATCTGCATGAAAGAAATTTTTATTTTGACTTATAAAACAACATGTCCCTGAAATATGCTCAATCCATTTGTGTATCTAAAATGTAAACTTCTACAAAACAGACAGGGCTGCCGAGAGACTGAGCCAGGCCCCCCCCCCACCACCCCCGGGCCCCAATCGCTACCACTGTCGCCTCCCTCTCCTGCTCTCAGGCCGCCGGCACCGCAGTCCCCAGTCTCCACCCACCTGCCCCCAGCCCTGTCAACAGCCCCCCTCCGTCAGCCACCGGGCCCCCTGCATTCAAATCGGCAGTGCCTCCCTTCGGACCCTCCCTCACTGTGCCCCGTCCTTGAGGAAACCGGAAGTTACATAAGACGATGGTGGGACACAGTGAGGGAAGGCCAGAGGCGATCCGCCGCTCTCAAACAGATGCGAGGTGCTGCGCTGCCAATAGAGACTCTCCCTTTTCCAAATGCAGGGGGCCTGGTGGCAGAGAGAGAAGGGAGCCACCAACAGAGCCACGGGCAGGCAGGTGAGACCGGGGACTGTAGCACCGGTAGCCTGGGAGCAGGAGGAGAGAGACCCCAGCGCCGGGCCCAGGAAAGTTTGCCCCCCCCTGCCCCCCCCCCCTCTCGGCGGCCCTGAAAACAGAAGCAGATGTGATGCCATGTGCCCCCCAGGAGAGTTTAATTTTACTTCCATTCAATTTCAGTATATTCCAAAACACCAGGCTTCCCAAGGCAGACTACAACAACAGTTAAAATGAACCCATCAAGAAACAGGATATCCTCACTGAAATCTCGCAATCTGTCTTGTATAGAACTGTGTGGAAAAATAAGCACAAAATACAGAGGTTGTAACTACTGTTTCTACCAGCTATAATAATTTTCAAGCTGTTTTAGTGATATCCAATTTTTATTTAATGATATTTATATCTAAATATGTGAAGCTTTCAAATAAATTAAAAGTTGTCAAATAAGTAAAAAAAAACCCCAAAACATATTTTGTCCTCCACCTTTGAAGGCACTGCCTATCCAACTGGAACTAGTCAGACTTTTTACATATAGACCACCATTTATTTTTAATAATCTTTTGCTATTGGTTTCAATAGCGTTTGCTAATGTTTTCGGTAAGCTAAAGCTCCGCCTACTGCTGGCAAGCTCCGCCTACTGGCTTCAGCCCTATACTGCACTACCAGATAGAACATCCCGTCTCCTATTTTCTTCAACCTTCTTGGATAGCACCTCCTTGTTCGAATCTCTGGTGACGCCAGAGTGAGGCTTGTAATACGGTAAGAGAGGCTATTGGAGCACCAGCATGAGGCTTGCAATACACTAAGAGAGGTTAAAAGTGCATCGAGAGGAGGAAGTGAAAGAGGTTCCTGCCGTGTGGGGAGAATAAGAATGGATCGCAGGATGGGTAAGGGGAGAAGCTAGAAAGAATAATTCATGCAGAACAGAGCGGCTAAGAGAGAGAAAAAGGAATGAGAGGTTCAGGGAGCAGGATGAATGACAGAATTCTGCGGGTTGCAGAGTGGGAAGATGGTGCAGGAAGAGAATAGATCAAAATTTGTCTGCGTGTTCTGTGAGTAAAAAGTTTGAGAAGCATTGTATTAGAGCACAACCAAATAGTTTATTTTTTTTTCTTATTGTTATGGAATAAAGAAGGATTAAAAATATCTCAGGCGTTACCATGGTGCCTGGTAGACGGTTTGGGGTTTTTCTCTAGGGTTGCTGAGAATGTTTAGTTTACGGATCATGGACGTGAAAAGAAGATGTAAAAACAACAAATCTCTTTTTTTTTTGTTCACTGAAATTACTAGATGGACAGATCCTGCTCGTCTAAAAGCAAAAAAAAAACAAAAACAACAACCCCAGAACAAATAATAATAAATATATAAATGCAGGGTAAAAAAAAATTAGAAAAACTGTTAATTGCCAGGTTGAGTGAAATTTCTGTCCTCATGCAACACAATTTAAAATGAAGTGGCAGAACTGCCCTGCAGGCTGTTCTTTCTATCCCCCCCTCTGCGAAATTAAGCCTTTTACCACAATAGTTTGTAAAACTGATTCGTCAAACCTGTCCAGGCTTGTGTTAACGTTAATTGCCAGGATGAGTGAAATTTCTGCCCTCATAAAACACTATTTAAAACGATGTCCATTTTTGGCAAAAATTTAAAAAGCCATTTTTTTGCAGGTGCGCTGAAAATGGATCTGTGTGCGTCCAAAACCTGTGCCCACACTACCGCAGGTAATTTTTCAGCACACCTTAGTAAAAGGACCCCTCAGTTTCTGCAGGACAAGGCGCAACTTTCATATTCATTGAGGTATTTGGGGTTGTTGCTTGATTCAGGACTGAAGTTTGACAAACAGGTTTCTCATGTTGTGAATGTGGGGTGTGCCTCTTTAAGATTATTGAGGGCGGTGCACTCTTGTTTTGATGAGATGGTGCTTCATTTGTTTTTGCATTCGTTGTTAATGGTTAAGTTGGACTATGATAATGTGATTTATTTGGGAGTGTCCCGTAGTTTGCTTAAGCAACTGCATACGGTTTAGAATGCTGGGATCAGGTTACTTGGATGGAGCCTCCAAGTAATCTGATCCCAGTTGGAGGATTGACTATGAGTGATCATGTCACTCCTCTTTATGCTAAATATCATTAGCTCCTGATGGAATTTCGTCCTATGTATAAAGTATTAACGATGGTGCACCAGGTGTTCTCTGCTAGAAAGCCTGGTGGATTTGTTGCAACATGATGTTCCTCCTAGGGTATTAAGATCACAGGAAAAATCATTGTTAACACTTTCCCCTCATTCTTTGACTTAGGGAAGATGGAAAAATTATGTTCTTACCTGATAATTTTCTTTCCTTTAATCATACCAGACCAGTCCAGACTAATGGGTTATGTCCATCTACCAGCGAAAGGAGTCATTGATGGAAGGGGATGGGAGAGGAGGGCAGGGAAGAGAGAATTGCTGGACATGGAGGGGAGAGAGGAGAATCGCTGGACATGGATGGGAGGAGAGGGCAGGGAAGAGAATTGCTGGGCATCGATGGCAGGGGAGAGAGGAGAATCGCTGGACATGGATGGGAGGGGAAGGCAGGGAAGAGAGAATTGCTGGACATGGATGGGAGGGGAGGGCAGGGAAGAGAGAATTGCTGGACATGGATGGGAGGTGAGGACAGGGGGCAGAGAAGAATCGCTGGACATGGATGGGAAGAGAGGGCAGGGAAGAGAGATTTTATGGACATGGATGGCAGGGGAGGACGGGATAGAGGAGAATCGCTGGACATGGGGAGGGAGGAGACATGCTGGACATGGATGGAGGGGAGTGAAGAGAGGAAGGAGATGCACATGGATGGGAGGACAGGGAAGAGAGGTGAAATGCTGGAAATGGATGGAGAGGAGAGCAGGAGATACAGGAGAATTGCTGGACATGGATGGATGGAGGGGTTGGCGGGGAGAGAGGAGAAATGCTGGACTTGGATGGAGGAGAGGGGAGAGAGAATTATTGCTTTATATGGATACAGGAAGAGAGAGGAGAAATGCTGGAAATGGATGGAGGAGAGGAGAGAGGAGAAGTGCTGGACATGGATGGAGGGGGGGGAAAGAAAAAAGAAGATGCACGTGGATGGAGATGAGAGAAAGGGAAGAGAGGAGAAAAACTGCACGTGGATGGAGAAAATAGGCAAAAGCTGGATCCACGTTATACCTCCTTTGGTCAATTCCACGGAGAAGGACCCAGCTTTTACTTATGGATGTAGGGCAAGAAATAAAGAAGAAAGGAGAAAGTAAAGAAATAAATGGAAAGGAAGCCCTGGAAACGTTGTTAAGAGAACAGATAGCAGCAGAATCAGAGACTGGGACCAATATGGATAGAAAAACAGTCACCAGACAACAAAGGTTGAAAAAATCATTTTATTTTAATTTTAGTGTTTGGAATATGTCCATTTTGAGAATTTACATCTGCTGTCTTATTTTGCACTGGGTATACTGGAGCTGTAACAGCTTACAGAAATTATTTATAATGAAAAAATCACGTTATTTTTTTTCTCCTATACTAATATAATATTTTCAATGATGTCTGTTTATATGCGCCATGGCTGGTATAAGGGGTGTGGCCAATGTGGGTGTGGCTATCATAGGGGTGGGGCCATATGTGGTGACCCCACCCACAATGAGTACCGGCACCTTTTTTTCTACAAAAAAAGCACAGGTGAAAGGTAACAAGGTAAACCATACAAGGAAACAGAACAGGCTTAAGCTGGAGAGCCTAGACAACAAGAAAATAATCTATTCTGGTTCAAAGCAAAACCACACACAGAAAAACAGAACAGGGCTTTGCTTGGAAGTAAAGTTAACAGGCTAGTAATCCATACAGGTATAAAGCAGAACAACACACACAGAGAAACAAAAGAGGGCTTTGCTTGACAGCAAACCTAACAGGAAAGTAATCCATACAGATTTAAACCAAAACCACTCACACAGGGCCCAAAGACACAGCATAACAAGAAGACCAGTTCCCTCAGAATCAAACAACAGTACAACATGAAAGAGGGAAAATAGACCTGTTGCAAAGGCAACGCAGGAAAGCTCCCTGGGTCTTTATAAAGGAGTAGGCTAATGATGTCACAAGTAGAAAATGAAGCAGAAGCAGGGAGACCAAAGTGAGGCTTGGCTAACAGGAAGAACAACAACAGGGAAAAAGGCAGACTGGAGAAGTCACAGAGCTAGATACAGAGAAACAGTAGGTCTGAACATAAGGGCACAGCCACAACCGTGACACCATACTGGGACAGACCAAAGGTCCATCAAGCCCAACATCCTGTTTCCAACAGTGGCCAATCCAGGTCACAAATACCTGGCAAGATCCAAAAAAAATATAAAATCTTATCACAGAAATAGTGGATTTTCCCAAGTCCAATTTAATAATGGTCTATAGACTTTTCCTTTAGGAAGCTGTCCAAACCTTTTTAAAATTCTGCTAAGCTAACCGCCTTTACCACATTCTCGTGCAACGAATTCCAGAGTTTAATTACACGTTGAGTGAAGAAATATTTTCTCTGATTCATTTTAAATTTACTACTTTGTAACTTCATCGCATGCCCCCTAGTCCTAGTATTTTTGGAAAGCATAAACAGACGCTTCACATCTACCCGTTCCATTCCACTAATTATTTTATAGACCTCTATCATATCTCCCCTCAGCCGCCTTTTCTCCAAACTGAAGTGCCCTAGCCACTTTAGCATTTCCTCATAGGGAAGTTGTCCCATCCCCTTTATCATTTTCGTCACCCTTCTCTGCACCTTTTCTAATTCCACTATATCTTTTTTGAGATGCGGCGACCAGAATTGAACACAATATTCAAAATGCGGTCGCACCATTGAGCGATGCAAGGGCATTATAACGTCCTAATTTTTGTTTTCCATTCCTTTCCTAATGATACCTAACATTCTATTTGCTTTCTTAGGCATAGCAGCACACTGAGCAGAAGGTTTCAACGTATTAACAATGACACCTAGATTCCCTTTCTTGGTCTGTGACTCCTAACATGGAACCTTGCATGACATAGCTATAATTTGGGTTCCTCTTTCCCACATGCATCACTTTGCACTTGCTCACATTAAACGACATCTGCCATTTAGATGCCCAATCTCCCAGTCTTGTAAGGTCCTCTTGTGGAGGAGTGGCCTAGTGGTTAGGGTGGTGGACTTTGGTCCTGGGGAGCTGAGGAACTGAGTTTGATTCCCACTTCAGGCACAGGCAGCTCCTTGTAACTCTGGGCAAGTCACTTAACCCTCCATTGCCCCACATAAGCCACATTGAGCCTGCCATGAGTGGGAAAGCGCGGGGTACAAATGTAATAATAAAAAAAAATCCCCCCGGTAGCAGCTAACGGAATGCAGATGATTCAAAGGCTATTATAATGAGCTGCACTAACGTTTACCGATTCCCCTTACCGTGGAAAACCTAACGTGAGGTCTGCACCTCTCGTTAGGCTGGGGCTGCTGTGAACAGACCGGACTGGACCCATGGAGACCAGTGGGAAAGCGCCTAACACCCATGTAAAAAAAAAAACAAGCTGCGTGTCCCAAGTGCTGGTCAGGGACATCCTTCTAAAGTGCCTAACATGGACGTCCTTCAAGGACGTCCTAGACGAGCACTTGGCTTTCTTTTTTCCCTTCTGACGACGACGCCCACACCCCCAGGTCGCCGCCGCTCCCCCTGCATTGAAATGACAGCTTCCTCGCAACCCCCACCACCCCCCCCCCCTGAGATCGTCGCCACTGCCACTCCCCCCTCCACCCGCCCTCCTCCGTCTGCCACCGGGCTGGGTCCTCACAGCGCCTCTCACCTCCGTGTGAAGGTGCTGCAGCAGGCAACAGCTGATTGCCTCCCTTCGGACTTCTCTCCTTTCCTCCCTGGCCCGCTGTCTGACGTAAGGCTGTCGGGGAGGCCGGGGCTGCGGGAAGCTGTCATTTCAATTAAGGGGGGAGCGGCGGCGACCTTGGGGGGGGGGACCAAGGACGTCCATAAAGGACATCCATAGACACAGCTCGTCTTTTTTTATATATAGTGAAGGACGTCCATAAAGGACGTCCTTGGCATGCGCAGAGCAGCCAGCATAACGCTTGGCTGCTCTGCGCATGCTCGACCGGCCGACTGTTTAATGATGGAATAGAGAATGCAAGTGAGCTACAACGAGCAGCTCATTTGCATTCCTATTCCTTGATGCCTGCCCGTTCCTTACCGATTTGCTAAGGGAATCGGTAAGGGAAGGGCTTTAACGATTTTTAGTGCATCTTGGCCTAGGTCTAGAATATTTCCTTCTCTCGTCGGCTCCTGTACCAGCTGCTCCATAAAGCAGTCCTTGATTTTGTCAAGGAATTTTACCTCCCTAGTGTGCCCTGATGTTACATTTACCCAGTCAATATCGGGGTAATTGAAATCACCCATTATTATTGTGTTGGCCAGTTTGTTTGCATCACTAAATTCCTTTAACATTTCTGCATCCGTCTGTTCATCCTGGCCAGGCGGACGGTAGTACACTCCTATCACTATCCTTTTCCCCTTTACACATGGAATTTCAATCCATAGTGATTGCAAGATGTGTTTTGTTTCCTGCAGAATTTTCAATCTATTTGATTCAAGGCTCTCGTTAATATACACTGTTACCCCCCACCAATTTGATCCACCCTATCACAACGATATAATTTGTACCCTGGTATGACATTGTCCCACTGGTTATCCTCCTTCCACCAGGTCTCAGAGATGCCTATTATATATAATTTTTCATTTAGTGCAATATATTCTAACGCTCCCATCTTATTTCTTTGGCTCCTGGCATTCGCATATAGACATTTCAAACTATGAGAACCATGCACTTTTGAGCGACTGTCGGCCGTTTTCATCTAGTCTCTAGTTTAAAAGCTGCTCTATCTCCTTTTTAAATGCTGATGCCAGCAGCCTGGTCCCACCCTTTCGGAATAGGCTCTCCCTTCCCTAGAATGTTGTCCAGTTCCTATCAAATCTAAAACCCTCCTCCCTGCACCGTCTCATCCATGCATTGAGACTCCGGAGCGCCGCCTGTCTCTTGGTCCCTGAGCGTGGAACGGGTAGCACTTCAGAAATTGCTACCCTAGAGGTTCTGGATTTGAGCTTTCTACCTAAGAGTCTAAATTTGGCTTCCAGAATCTATCCCCCACATTTTCCTATGTCATTGGTACCCACATGTACCAAGACAGCCGGCTCCTCCCCAGCACTATCTAAAACCCTATCTAGGTGACTAGATCCTGCAGTGCCTGCTAGAGGCTGTTAATGCTGTGGTACAAAGTTCAAGTTTTAAAACTAAGGGGAAAAGACTGGAGATTAGTTGATAAAATTTGCTTTTTTATATTTTTATTCTGCCTATCAGTAACCTACAATTACTCCTTTAAACCCCAATCTTTATGTTCCCAAAGCACAAAGCAAAATAGTGTTCACTTACCTGAGAAATGTCCTCTTCTCCGAGAACGTCTCAGAAAGTAATAGCATGTACACTCATGATTGTGACAGTTATGCGTGTAAGTGTGAACTGCACACTGAGCAGTAGTCTATAACATCAGACTGCAACTTGCTTAGTGCAAGGGGGCATACAAGTGGGTGGGGCTTGGATAGGTCCAACATTTATACTCATGATCTTACGAAATACTCTTAAGATACTCACTAAGGTGTTACATTTAGCCATGTACATTTATGCCTGCTATTGACATTACACAAGTGATGTTCCTAAATGTTGACGCATAAATGACAACTTGCATAACAAAATCAGGGCGCCCAGATGTCTAATGGCTAGTGGTTTGTGCTTTGCTTCTTGGTGCCTAAGTTTTGGCTGCCTTTATAGAAATGTTCCTTAAGGGTGCAAGTCTGTAACTACCGTATTTTTCGGACTATAAGACGCACTTTTTTCCCCCAAAATTTGGGAGGAAAATGGGGGTGCGTCTTATAGTCCGAAGGTAGCGAGTTCCGAGTTCGGGATCGCCCTCCCCCCGAGTTCGGGATCACCCTCCCCTACTCACGTCACGCGATGTTCCCTGGTGGTCTAGTGACGTCGGGGCAGGAAAGAGCCCCCTCTTTCCTGCCCAGCGCGCTGCTCTCCGTCCTCCTGTATGCTGCCTGACGGTCTCGGCGAGATTAAAAATGGCCGCCGAGAATTGAAGTCTCGGCGGCCATTTTGAATCTCGCCGAGACCGTCAGGCAGCATACAGGAGGACGGAGAGCAGCGCGCTGGGCAGGAAAGAGGGGGCTTTTTCCTGCCCCGACGTCACTAGACCACCAGGGAACATCGCGTGACGTGAGTAGGGGAGGGCGATCCCGAACTCGGACAAGACGCACCGGAGCACCTAGGTTTTAGAGGAGGGAAAAAGGAAAATTTTTTTTTTCCTATTTCCCTCCTCTAAAACCTAGGTGCGTCTTATGGTCCGGTGTGTCTTATAGTCCGAAAAATACAGTATGTGCCTCCGTTTAGATACTCTGAGGCCACACTGTGGGAGTTTGTTCTATAAAGGAACTTTGGTGCCTAGGTTCTGTTATAGAATACAAGTAGATATTGTGTAAGTGTGGGTGCTTAAATGTGGTAGGCACGTGTGTGAGTTATTCTTTAAGTTATTTGCCTAAGTGGAAGCCCTGCCTTAGTCTCACCCATACCATACCCATATGTAAGCCCACTTGCAAATACCTGCTATATAAGTAAGGCAGGAATTTGCAAAATAGCACATAGGCAGAATATTGACATTTATCACATGTATATGTGATTATTCTAAATATTTACATGCACACTGGGCATGTAACTGTGAGTGCCTAGTTCATAGAATTGCTCTTTATGTAACTTTATAAAATAGGCTTTAAGGAAGGCAGCTCCTTGACCTTTACAGCTAGGTGACTTACTATCTGCTTTGTTTATGTTTAACTCATTAGGATTCAGCTACCTTAAACTGACAGGTCTGATCTGCAATGAATCTTAGGCCCTCAGCAGAATGTTGCAGAGTTTCTATTTAGTAGATGTAATCAGAGTGAAGGGAATCATTGCAGAGACAGGATGTGAGAATGAGATGCACAGAACCAGCAGGATGAGATCACTCATGGTCTGTTTCCTTCTGTTCGTGTGCCATTGACCAGCTGTACCTATCTACAGGTAGCACTTTCTTTTGTTATATGTAATTTGGAACCTTAGCCAAGCAAATTTCTTTTTAAATAATCATATGGGGATAGTTCCCTATATATGTTCTTCTCCTCTTCTCCTACATGGTAAAATTAAAAATCATACTCTGATTTTTATCCACCAGATGATGGTTTTAGGAATAACAGTAAAAGAATGAGTGTGTGTGATGAGCAGAAGAGAGGAATGGAAACACGAAAACCCCTCCAGAGACAGCCCAGATACTTCAGCTGAGTGTAAGGGAAATATTGGTAGTATATTACCAACCAAGGTGAAAGAAATACTTCATAAAAGAGAGAGATCAAATACAGAAGAGAAATTCCAACTACTTGTCTACAAACTGAAAGACTTCAAGAAGGTGACAGATATGTAAAACTGCTGATACTCAGGAAACTTTCTCCACAGGCTCACCATATACTCAGATGTTGGGCTAAGGTTCATAACCGTCAGCATCTACGTGAAACTAATCTATTTGAAGATACTCTCCGCTCTGAAAAAACATTTAAATGTTTTGAATATGATTAATGTTTCAGTAAGAAATGCAGCCTCCACCAGCATAAAATGACTTACTCACTTGGGACACAAATTGTTTAAATGTTCTGAATGTGAGAAATGTTTCTAAAGAAAGGGTGAGCTGCAACTGCATAAAATGAATCACACAGGAGATAAATCGTTTAAATGTTCAGAATGTGATAAATGTTTCCGTCAGAAAAGTGATCTGGAAAAGCATAAAAATATTCACATGGGACAGAAACCATTTAAATGTTCTGATTGTGATAAACGTTTCAATCGGAAAGCCCATCTGCAACTGCATAAAATGAATCATACAGGAGACAAACCGTTTAAATGCTCTGAATGTGAGAAATGTTTCAAAACAAAAGTCAACCTTCAATTGCATGAAATGATTCACACTGGACAAAAACCGTTTAAGTGTGCAGAATGTGATAAATGTTTTTGTCGGAAAAGTGATTTGCAAAAGCATAAAAAAATTCACATAGCACACAAACCATTTAAATGTTCTCAATGTGATAAAAGTTTCAATCGGAAAGCTCATTTGCAACTGCATGAAATGAATCATACAGGAGACAAACTGTTTAAATGCTTTCAATGTGAGAAATGTTTCAAAACAAAAACTATTCTCCAACTGCATGAAATGATTCACACAGGAGAAAAACCATTTAAATGCACAGAATGTGGTAAATGTTTCCGTCGGAGAAGTGATCTGCAAAATCATGAAATGATTCACACAGACCACAAACCATTTAAATGCTCTGAATGTGATAAATGTTTCAGAAGAAAAGCCAACCTTCAACTGCATAAAATGAATCACACAGGAGAAAAACCATTTAAATGTTCAGAATGTGATAAATGTTTTCGTCGGAAAAGTGACCTGGAAAAGCATGAAATGATTCACACAGGACACAAACCATTTAAGTGTGCTGAATGTCATAAAAGTTTCAATCGGAAAGCCCATTTGCAATTGCATATGATGAATCACACAGGAGAGAAACCATTCAAATGTTCTGAATGTGACAAATGTTTCAGGTGGAAAAAATGCTTGCAACTGCATAAAATGGCGCATACAGGAGAGAAACCATTTAAATGTTTGGAATGTGATAAAAGTTTCAGTCAGAAAGGCAACCTGAAACTGCATAAAATGATTCATACTGGAGAGAAACCATTTAAATGTTTGGAATGTGATAAACGTTTCTGTCAGAAAGCCAGCCTGAAACTGCATGAAATGGTTCACACAGGGGACAAACCATCTAAATGTTCTGAATGTGATAAATGTTTGAGGTCAAAACAAAGTTTGGAACTTCATAAAATGGCTCCCTGCCATCACTTTTATTTTGTTTGGCACTTTTAATCATAGTAACATAGTAACATAGTAGATGACGGCAGAAAAAGACCTGCACGGTCCATCCAGTCTGCCCAAGAAATGTGCCACTTTTTTGTGTATACCCTACCTTGATTTGTACCTGTCTTTTTTAGGGCACAGACCGTACAAGTCTGCCCCGCCTCCCACTACCGGCTCTGTTATCCAAACTCGGCTAAGCTCCTGAGGATAGGTACACAACTAAATGTATTGATTGTTGAGACTAAGGATGGGACTGGAATAATTCAAGAGTCCAAATCAATGGAGTACTATTATTAATTCTTTGGGCTATGAGTTTAGCCTTATTTCTAAAGATGACAATTATTCAAAGGCTATATCACACTTATTGTTTGTAAATGACCTAAAGCTCTACAATTCCAGTGACCAATAATTAGCAGAACAACTCGGAGTAGTCAAAATCTTCTGAGATGACATAAAGATGGCTTTTGGTCTGGACAGATGTTCAGTTAGAGGAAAGTTGAGCAAAACTGAAAATATCCCTTGGACAGTGACCTAAAAGCACTTGAATAGGAAGGTATAATAAAAAAGGAGCTGAGGAAGGCACGAGATAAGACAAGTAAATAATATTATAGGAGACAAAAATTGATATTGAACAGCTCAGAACAAGATACAAGCCATTAATCAGCTGGCAACTTCTGCACTGTCTTGCAGTTTTGGAATTGTAGACTGGCCTCTTAGGTTCTTGAAAAATCTGGATGTATGAATAAAGAAAAAAGTAATATCTAAGGTGATTGTCCTGACCTGCGGAAAGAGGTTTTAGTTTAAAAAATATAGTTGTAGTCCAATGACAAACTATCCCTGTATTGTTTTTATTTCTATATATGTAAAGTGAGAAAATCTAATTTCTCTTAGTGTCCCCACTATTGACACATGCAAATGAGGCCCCAACAATGAGCCTTTCCGCCTGATCCCACATACTACACAGGCTGCCCCCTGTTGCTTGTGCTCCCTCGCATCAGGAGGGAAGTGTGCTGCCTTGTAGGAATTCCCAGTAGTCAGAAATTACCATTTAGCAGGGTCCCCTATACCATGTGTGGACAAGGTTTCACAGACAGTATAATGTTCTGAAGTTTGACTTTTTAAGTAACTGTACAGCCAGAAATCACCCTCATGCTAAATTGTCAAACTTGGCTCGCATACATGCTATATACTAATTTACCTAAAAGGTATATTATCTCTCTGCCTCCCCCCCCCCCAGTTTTGGGAAGTGGGGGTTGAAATATACTGATCTTTTGCTCACAAAAATATTATTTTTGCCTGGAGAGGCAACAGGAATAATTTTAGTAAGTTATTTGCTTACTTTAGTAAGTATCTGTATATAATATGTACATTGCTTTGGTTGTACCTCAGAAAGACAGTATATCAAATACATGATCCTTCCCCTGCCTTTGGAAATTAGAGCTGTATCAGGTGGTCTAGCATGCAGTTACATTATATGAACAAGTGTTTCCATGGCCAGCTCTCCCAGTCATAGGTGTGGAGAGTAACATTTAAGCCAGACATTCTGACCATATGTTCCAACCTACATCAGACTCCCCATTCTGCTAATCCCCCCACAAACATATGTAAATATTTCTCAATGGAACAACTACACTTGTCTCAGGTAAGCCACCACTTAAAATTTCACAGCTAACACTGCCTGCCTGTTAATCCTACAAGATCATCAGTGGAAGCACTAAATGTGAGTGTTAAAAACTTATATCAAACCTATAAATGGCAAGTGACCGACTCACCTGCAAATGCGCAGTAGAGACTTCCCTCTCTGTCCCGCCCCCGCGTCAAGACGTGATGACGGGAGGAGGGGGGCGGGACAGAGAGGGAAACTGCGCTGAAGGGAACCGCTGACGTCGCTACCGCCCCCCCCCCCCCCCAAGGTAGCCACTACCGCCCCCCCCCGGAGTCGCCACCACCCCCCCTTCACCCGGCCCGGGCCCTCTCTTTGTTATTCAACTTACAGCAGCGCCGAAACAGCAGCAAGCAGCAGCTCCCGTTGGCCTTCCTTCACTGCCTGTGCCCCGCCCTCGCCGACGTGACGTCACACGAGGGCGAGGCACAGGCAGTGAAGGAAGGCCAACGGGAGCTGCTGCTTGCTGCTGTTTCGGCGCTGCTGTAAGTTGAATAACGAAGAGAGGGCCCGGGCCGGGTGAAGGGGGGGGTGGTGGCGACTCCGGCGTGGGGGGGGGGGGCGGGTAGCGGCTACCTTGGGGGGGGGGGAGGGGACATGGGAGGTCTCAGAAGGAGGGGGGCCTTGGAGCTGGGAGGGCTGGACTGAAGGGGGCCTTCCAGCTGGCTGGGAAGAAGGGGGGGCCTTGGAACTGGGAGGAAGGGAGGGAAGGAAGGGGGCCTTGGGAGCTGGGGGGGCCTGGGGCCTTGGAACTGGGAGGGAGGGAGGGCAGGGGGCCTTGGGAGCTGGGGGGAGGGCCTGGGGCCTTGGAACTGGGAGGGAGGGAGGGCGGGCAGGCAGGGGGCCTTGCAGCTGGGAAGGGGGGAGGACTGGAGCCTTGGAGCTGGGAGGGAGGGCAGGGGGCCCCTTACAGTTGTGAGGGAATGGGGCCCCTTACAGTTGTGAGGGAGAGCAGGGGGCCTTGGAACTGGGAGGGAGGGAAGGGGGCCTTGGGAGCTGGGGGGGAGGGCCTGGGGCCTTGGAACTGGGAGGGAGGGAGGGAGGACAGGGGGCCTTGCAGCTGGGAAGGGGGGAGGACTGGAGCCTTGGAGCTGGGAGGGAGGGACAGAGGGGGCCTTGGAGCTGGCAGGGGAGGAGGATGGCAGGGGGCTTTGCAGCTGCAACGGGAGGGGGGCCTTGGGGAAAAAAACATTCCAATACCCGCCCGTTTTTACGGGCTTAATGGCTAGTATATATATATAGTAGCTGAAGCATAGAATGTTATGACAAAGGATTAATTTCTCTTATCAACAACATACCTGACTAACTCTCCCCAGACAGAGAGCTCCATGAGACACATTTTAGTGATCTCCCCTTCGTACAGATCTAATCAAGGGGGAAGGGACTTAGGGACCACTTTTACTAAGGCACAGCAGGGCTACCACCCTGGGTATCGACCCTACAGCCGGGGTAGCACAGGTGGCCGGTAGTAGTTCCAAAGTTCGCATGCGCAGTTGCCCGTGGCAGAAAATAATTTTATCTTTTCTACCATGGGGGGCATTCCTGGCAGTAATCAACAGTGCGCCACATTGCCCCACGCTGCCTGATTACTGCACGTGTAATGTATGAGCCGTTACTTCCTTCTAAATTTGAGACGGTACAGGCTCAGGCAGTAAATAGCCGTGCGCTAATTAGAACATAGTCATATACTGCTCCATTTTTAAAAAGGCCTTTTTCCCACCCTGGTAAAAAATGGCCCAGTGTGTGCCACAGGCCACTTTTTACTGCAGCTTAGTAAAAGGACCCCTTAGGATTTAGTTACTACTTGGTGGTAGCAGCTTAAGGTGAGATTACATTCAGTTACAGCAGGCATCCCTCTGTTCACAGAGGGTCCACAATCAAGTCTGTAGCTGGGACAAGTGACCTGCTGAAGCTCACAAGCACCCACATTGGGTTCCTCCACTAAAACACAGATAAAACAGGATTTTTTTGCCTCGAGTTTTTGTTTTCTTATATTTTACTTACCCCTTAGAAAAATATTTTGATTGTTTTATTTGTACCCCGCACTTTCCCACTCATGGCAGGCTCAATGTGGCAACGGAGGGTTAAGCGACTTGCCCAGAGTCATAAGGAGCTGCCTGTACCTGAAGTGGGAATCGCACTCAGTTCCCCAGGACCAAAAGTCCACCACCCTAACCACTAGGCCACTCCTCCACTTGGTTTCCAAATTTTTCTTCCACACTATTTTTATTCTTTTTTTTTTTCTGTAACAATACATAATTAGAAGCATGGTCATTGAGTGACACCTATCCCAGGGAACATGTGGCCTTTTTTAAAATTATTATTTTACATTCTAACAGGAAGATATAGGGTAGGAGTTGGAGCTGTGGTGAAAAACAGGGATCAAACCTCCTTCCCTCATTGATTCCCCTGTTGCCCTTGTCAAACCATTCCATTCCCTACCAAACAGGTGGCAATCATTCTAGGGTAGGGAAATGATCATGGAGACCTGAATGAGCTTTTCATGAGCTTGGATTTGAAAAAGTTATTAATGCATCTAAAATAAAAACCAGATATGAATTTTTATTTTGAATGAGTTTATACATTTCATAACTACAGCTCTCTGAAGTACTTTTACACATTGTTCTTCTGTGCCTTTATTTAAGGCATCAGAATCAATAAACTGACTTTTCTTTAAGACTCGGTTTCACCATTTTGCATGTGCTTCTTTAAATCTTGCAGGAAAGTCAGATTAACTTCACAACTCTTATAGCTGGATCAGAGAATGACTTCTTGAAGTCAGTGTAGTTACAGAAGAAAATGATAGCAATGGGTACAACACACCAGGTTCCTACTGCTCCACTTCTGATGTTACCTCCAGTATCCTGGTTCAGAATTACTTGCATTGCATATCCAGAGCTGTGGCTACTTGTCTGAGCCTCCCATGCAGGAGATTTGACAGGTCTGCACTCAGCATGTGAGCTCTGGGTTTCTAGGCTAAGAATCAGAACCTGGGAAGCTGCCTGTTCAGGGTATGCAATTCACCTGTACTCTATAGGCATGTGACTGCTATGGACCTGGAATTTGAGTCCTACAACTGCTAGAACATAAGAGTTGCTATACTGGGTCAGACTAAAAAGGTCCATCTAGCCCAGTATCCTGTTTCTGTAACAGTGGCCTCTCGCAAGCATAGCTATCTTGCAAAATCCTCAAAAGGTAGCAAGATTCCATGCTGTTTATACCTAGGTTTAAACTGTGGATTTCCTCAGGTCTACTTTAATAAGAGCTTATGCACTTTACCTCCAGAAATTTGTCCAGACCTTGTTTTTATTGCAGGCTCTGGCACCGGGGGGGGGGGGGGGGGGGGGGAGCCATGGTTCTTGAGGGCCACAACCCAGTCCGGTTTTAATGATTTCCTCAAGCTCTATTGGCATACCATGGAAGCAGTACTTGCAAATCAATCTCATACATATTCATTGTGGAAATCTTGAAAATTCAGTTGGGTTCTGGCGCTTGAGGACCAAGGTTGCCCATGCCTGCTCTAGTATCAAGTTTCAGATATGAGTAAATTAAAATGTTCAATTTGGTTTAAAATATAGGAATGTGTACCTTCATTTGGCCCCTAGTCATATTACTTTTGGAGAGACTTAACAATAAATCTGCATTTATCCCCTTCCCAGAGATGTCAAGTTACCCAGTTCCAGGCTGGAAATTTTGATAGACCTGTTTTTGAACTTATATCCCCAAAGCATTGTGGGATTTTGCAGTTCCTGATCTTGCCCATTGAAATTAGTGCTGCAGGTCACATAATACACCATTGTGGGATGGTCAGAAATCCAGTACTGTCTCAAAATCTCCAGCTTGAACTGGGTGACTTGCCATCGCCCAGGGTCAGCCAGCTTCAAACAGAAGAGCCTCTTTGGAGAAGGTGCTCCCTCTAATCTAGAACAAGAATTCAGGAGACCCTGCTATGTCAGAGAATGAAACAGAGCCAGTGTGAGAAGAATTCTCTTTATTTTGCATATCACAAAAAAGTTACAGCTCCACAGTTGGTAAACTATCTAGCTATCATCCTCACCCAGGGTCAGCCTGTCAAAGAGGTACTCTGTCATGCCCACTTCTGCTACCTTCAGCCTCTTCAGGTCAGTCAGGTTGTCTCCCAGTTTTTTTGACCAGCTTCACCTCTTCCTCTAAGAAATTTAAAAAGGAGAAATGACTGTGGTATTCTAAGTAAGCTGTACCTAGAGTCCCCAGTCACTCTGTATCTTTTATATAGGGAGCGATCATCAGTGTTGCCATACTGGGACAAACCGAAGGTCCATCAAGCCCAGCATCCTGTTTCCAACAGTGACCAATCTAGGTTAGAAGTACCTGGCATGATCCCAAAACAACACAAATTTGCAGCAGTGTAATCAGCAGGATTTGAACCTGTGCTGGGAGACCCCAGTGGATTTTTAGTCCATTGCCTTAACCACTGGGCCATGACTACCACATATATAGCTTACAATGAAGCCCAATATAACTGGCTACATGATTAGCTCAAGCCCCAAAACATATCTGCTGGGTGACTTGTACAGTAATTGTTAGGTATTGTACAGCAGCTGAGTGGGTCCTCTGTTTATAGCCAAAAGAGAGTTCAATTATAGTATTACCACCACAGGTAGCTATATAGTATACACTGCCCCTACTCCCCTCCCCCCCAAGTAGTGATACATTCATTGAGATCATCATGGTCTGTGGCAGTATTGTGCAGATCCAGCAGAGCCTGGGTCATAGTCTTCAGTTTTAGGGCATACAATGTGGCCTGGTTTCCAGTTCCCCTCTCATCAGATTCTGGCTTCTGAAATACAGGGTGCGGGGGGCGTCAAGTACCATCCTATAAAACTGTTCCTTCATATTGCAAGATGGGTCACCAAGCATAAGTTATTGCTTTAGGGTAAATATTAAGCCTTGCGTTCTCTTGCTCAATGCTTTATAGGACTTAAATTAGGAGACAAGGAAACTAATTTTCAAAGCACAGACTTACAAAGTTACATCGGTTACTATGGGGCTCATTTTCAAAAACATTCAAAAAGTGTCATAAAGCAGCATTTGGACGAATTTCTCCTCAAACCGGCCAACTTGGTATTTTCGAAACCTATTTTGCAGATGTTTATGCAATTTGTTTGCAGTGCGTCCAAATCAACAAGGGGGCATTTCAGAGGCGGGCTTAGGGCATTCCTAACACTTGGATGTTTTATAGCCAAAAAGGAGCAAAACAAAAACGTCTATGGCTGAAACTTCAACGTTTTGATCTAGACCTGTTTTTAGAACGAATAAGGCACAAAAAGGTGCTCTAAATGACCACTGGAGGGAATCGGGGATGATCCCCACTTTCTTCAGTGGTCACTGACTCTCCCCCACCCTCCAAAGATGTGACAGAAAATAGTACTTACCAGTCTCTATGACAGCTTCAGATGTTATAGCCAATTCTATTGGAGCAGCAAGCAGATCCCTGGAGTAGTGTAGTGATCAGTGCAGTGCCCATGCCCATATTTCACTCTGTCACTCTTGTGGTGGAAACTGTGAGCCCTCCAAAACCTACTGTACCCACATAGAGGTGACCCCCTTCATCCATAAGGGCTCTTGTGTACAGTTGGAGTGGTGGGTTTTGGAGGGCTCAGAAGAGAAGATATAGGGGTAACGGGGAGATGTATACCTGGGAGTTTTCATATGACGGCCACAGTAGTACCCCCTAGGGTGCCCCATTGCTCTCCTGGGATGTCTGTGTGGCTAGCCTACTAAAGATTGCTGGCTCCTCCTACATCTCAATAGCTTGATTTTGTGTGTTTTGCATTTGGACTTTTTTTTTCTCAAAAATGGACCAAAATGATAAACATACAGAGCACAAAACCATCTGGCATGTGGCCATTTTTGTAAAAAAAAGATGTTTTGCTGTTGTTTCGAAAATGACTACATTTCCTATTCAGATTTGGGATGTTAAGGGCAAAACATCCAAAGTCCAACTTAGATGTCATATCGAACATGCCCCTCCAAGTAACTTTGTTAGTCTATGTGCTTTGAAAATGAGCACCATAGGGTGGCACTACAAGAGGCTGGGAAGAAACATCTGTAACCAAACCATCAATGGTTAAAAGTTCCTGCAGCTGGGTGTGTAGAACCAAAATATGAATTCTTTTGTCTTCCCCATCTTACACGCATATGATGAGAGGATAAGAGGTGTATGTCACAGGTTTCCCTCCATTACTTTCACATCCTACAAGATGACTTGCTCCCCACGCTTATTCTGGAAGTTCAGGAATTGCTTCCACTGCTCATGCTTTTACTTGGATCACTCCAGGAAAAGCTTGGAGAACTTGGCCAGGGCCATATTACCCTAGTCAAAGTAATATCCCTGAAACAGGTAACAGCATCAAAATAAAACATCCCAGGAGAATCTATACCCTCAGCACACAGCCAATCCCCCAGTTCCTTACAATTTAAGTCAGACTAAGAGCTACAGCCATAGCCCCCCCACCCAGTAACTAAGCTTCAATACTTCGCCAGTAGTTAAAGCTCTTCCCATTTGTATGGAACTCGATGAGGCAGCTGTCTAGCTTGGTCAATGCCCTCCTTCCGGAACAGGCTGAGCCTTTTCGCCAGGTGGTCAGGCAGCAGAAGGCATGTCATAAATTCCTGACCAGGGGCTCTTATAACTCTTTTGATGTGGCATCCAGAATCGCTGCTCAAGGTATAGTGATGCGTAGACTCTCATGACTCTGTGTTTCTGACTTGGATCATTGGGTCCAGCAGCGAATGGCGGATGTACCTTGCCGGGGGGACAATCTTTTTGGTGAAAAAATAGAGGTTCATGTTGACCAGATCAAGAAGCATAATGATGCTATGGATTCTCTCTCCTGCCAGGCGCCTTCTGCTACAACCTCCTCATCTAGGAGGTATTTTTGGGGGAAGAGGAGTGCTCCCTATTCCTATGCTTGGTGTAGGTACACTCCGGCTTCTCGACAGCCTAGTCAGGCTCAGCCCCAGCGCGTTTGTTCTCGTCAACAGAATGCACCTAAGGTCCCCAGCAAAAGCAAGGGACAAGCTTTTTTTTATTTATTTATTTTTTGTTACATTTGTACCCCGCGCTTTTTCCCACATAAGGCAGGCTCAATGCGGCAGGCAATGGAGGGTTAAGTGACTTGCCCAGAGTCACAAGGAGCTGCCTGTGCCGGGAATTGAACTCAGTTCCTCAGTTCCCCAAGACCAAAGTCCACCACCCTAACCAGTTAAGCATAGCCACAGTAAAAGTGCCCGTACCAGAAGACTTGCTGGTTGGAAGGAGGTTAATGTTTTTTCACCAAAGGTGGCCTCTCATAACCTCTGACTGGTGGGTTCTTCAAATAGTCCGGTTAGGATACACCCTCAATCTAGAATCCAAACCTCCAAATTGCCCACTGGGAGCTCATTCTTACAGCTCCCAGCACAGGCAGCTATTTGCAGAGGAACTCTCGGCCCTTCTAAAGGCCCATGCGGTCAAACCCATTCCACCAGGGGAAGAAGGGCTGGGATTCTATTCCAGGTACTTCCTTGTGCAAAATAAAACAGGGGGGATGCGTCCTAAGGGCCCTGAACAAATTCCTAGTCTGAGAAAAGGATGGTTTCCCTGGGCACCCTTCTTCCCATGATTCAGGAAAGCGATTGACTATGCTCTCTGGACTTGAAGGATGCTAACACACATCTTGATCTTCCAGCTCACGGGAAGTATCTTCGATTTCGGCTGGGAATGCAGCACTTTCAGTACCGTGTACTGCCCTTTGGTCTGGCGTCTGCACCCAGAGTGTTTGCAAAGTGTCTAGCGGTAATCGCAGCGTCACTATGCAGACTGGGAGTGCATGTGTTTCCTTATCTCGACAATTGGCTGGTGAAGAGCACCTCAGAGGAGGGTGCTCTTGAGTCCATGTGTATGACTATTCAGGTGCTAGAGCTACAGGGGTTTGTAATAAATTACTCCAAGTCCCATCTCACTCCTGTCCAAAAATTGGAGTTCATTGGAGAACTGGACACGAAGACAGCTCGGGCTTATCTTCCCTAGACAAGGGCAGACAACCTCCTGTCCCTGGTGTCCACAGTTCGAGCGTCTCAGCAGATCACAGCTCAGCAGATGTTGAGACTTTTGGGACACATGGCCTCTACAGTACATGTAACGCCCATGGCACGTCTTCATATGAGATCAGCTCAATGGACCCTAGCTTCCCAGTAGTATTAAGCTACAGGGACTCTGGAGGATGTGATCCAACTGTCCACCGATTTTTGAAAGTCTCTTCAGTGGTGGACAATCCGGTCCAATTTGACCATGGGACGACCATTCCAAATTCCTCAGACACAAAAGGTGCTGACAACGGATGCATCCCTTCTAGGGTGGGAAGATCATGTAGATGGGCTTCACTCTCAAGGAGTCTGGTCCTTCCGGGAAACAGGTCTTCAGACCTAGAACTACGAGCGATCTGGAATGCTCTAAAAGCTTTCAGAGATCAGCTGTCCAACCAAATCATCTTGATTCAATCAGACAATCAGGTTGCGATATACTACACCAACAAGCAGGGGAGCACCGGATCTCGCCCTCTGTGTCAGGAAGCTGTTCAGATGTGGCTTTGGGCACGTCATCAGGGCATGTATCTCCAAGCCACTTATCTGGCAGGTGTAAACAACACTCTGGCTGACAGGCTGAGCAGGGTAATGCAACCTCACGAGTGGTCACTGAATATGGGCATAGCCTGCAAAATTTACCAAGCGTGGGGCACCCCCTCGGTGGATCGTTTTGCCACTCATATCAATAACAAGGTCCCTCAGTTCTGCTCCAGGCTTCAGGCCCATGACAGACTAGCGTCAGACGCCGGAAACGGGAGAGGTTCCGTGGGATTGGAGAACGGCGGATGTGGTCCCTCTTCACAAAAGTGGTGATAGGGAAGAAGCATCTGTTTACTCTATCCAAACATACTAGGACTAGGGGGCATTCAATGAAGCTACAAAGTAGTAAATTTAAAATGAATTGGAGAAAATTTTTCTTTACTCAACGTGTAATTAAACTCTGGAATTCATTGCCAGAGAATGTGGTAAAGGTGGTTAGCTTAACGGGATTTTAAAAGGTTTTGACGGCTTCCTAAAGGAAAAGTCCATAGACCATTACTAAAATTGACTTGGGGAAAATCCACTTCTTATTTCTGGGGTAAGCAGCATAAAATGTTTTGTACTTTTTGGGGATCTTGCCAGGTATTTGTGACCTGGATTGCCCACTGTTGGAAACAGGATGCTGGGCTTGATGGACCTTAGGTTTGTCCCACTATGGAAATACTTATGTAGTTATGTACTTATGTAATAGGATCTCTTCATTTTGATAGCAACCTTGCAGTATGTGATATATAATTCTTTTAGTCCATTTTTGTGCCGTCTTTTCACAGCTTTTTTGCGGTATTTATTTATTTATTGATTCCTTGGTCATTTTTTACTTTGTGCTGAGATGTTCTTAGGATTATTAATGATTTATTTAGTAGATTTTTATATTAGAGCAACCTTTGACCTCTTCAGCTGCTACTTAATGGGAGTCCTCCCATTCAGCTTCTCAGATTAATCAGGAAATGCTGGTTGCTTCTCAGGAGAGGAGGTATGTATTTGGCTGCTTATTTTGAAACATTTAAGGAGTCATTTGCTGGGGCATTGCTTGGGTTATCTGCGGCGGGGCCCATAGGAATTAGATGTGCTCTGCTGCAGGTGACTCGGGCTAGGCTTTAGTAAACTAGAGGGATAGTATTGATTTGGAACATATGATATAGATATAATTGTTTTATTTATGTGGTTTCAGTCTCTTGCTGTTATTTAGCATACTCTTTATATGATCTAAGCTGGTGCTACATAAGATATGGATAATATTGTTTTTATCTATGCAGTTTTAGTTGCCTGCTCTTCTTTTTCTTGCTGTTTTTAGCATACATTGTTAGTTGCCGATGCTGCTCATTTATATGCTATACCGTACGCCGCTTTGGTTCTCCATCGTTTCATACACTAAGCCATTGATTTTTGTTTTTAGTTGTTTTACTCCAGTAGGTGGAATTGGTTTTACTGCACCACTGGGGTATGTATATATTTGTGTGATTTATATGTTTATTTATAAATGATTTTATTTATGTTTTATCTTTTAGTTTGTGGTTCTGGTATGATTTATTTATACACATATGTATATGTTTTTTATACAGTTGTTATATGCTAGCCCCTGACGCAGCCCTTTAGAAGGGTGAAACATGACTGTGTCAGGCCTATCTTAAATATTGTGGTGAATTGCCATTGGCGATTTGCATCTTTTTTTCTATTCCGTGCTGGATCTTGAGAATTGCCTGCCTATTTGTTTTCTTGGACTTATTTGAACAAGGCCGTTGAAACGCCATCATAGTTTCTCTCTGGGATGCTGCAGATAGCTGGTTCTTTGCTTTTTGTGTCGCTGCTTCCTGTTGCCATCTGCCAGAAAGTGGAGCATGGGAGCATGCTCTGCCCACTTTCTGATGTCACTCATGGCACTTATTTGAATAGATTCTTTCTGGGATGCTGCAGACAGCTGGTTCTTTGCTTTTTGAGTTGCTTCTTCCTGTTGTCATCTGCCAGAAAGTAGAGCTTGGGAGCTTGCTCCACCCACTTGAAGCTGCAACAGGGCAGGAAACCCCTTGTGTTGTCAACCAAGGAGTGCTTCCTCCAGCAGGGTCAGTTTGCAGCATGGATCCGCTGGATGTTACCATTGGAGAGAAGATATCGGAGAGAGCCAGAGTTTTGGCGGACTCCAGCGCAATAGAGGAGAAGCAAACATCGGGGGAAATCTCAGCTGAACTTACTTCAATCTGTAAGTCCTTCCTGCCTATAAAACCAGCTATCATTACTTTAGACTCAATATGGGAAGCTCTTAGGGGCTTAGAAACTTCTTTTTCACAGAAACTGTTACTGGTGACTCAAGCCTCAAAATTACCTTTGGAAAAAATTTCAATCTTGGAAACAAGAACACCTAACATTGAGAAATCAACAGAATTGTATAATGATAATATAAAATCTCTTCAACAGACACAGCTCAACTTGATTAAGGAAAATTCATTACTACATTATAAAACTGAAAATCTAGAAAATCAACTTAGAGCTAAAACTCTAAGGTTGATTAATTTTCCAAAAATTACATCTGTTGCTCCTTTAATAACTTTTAAGAAATATTTATCAGAAACATTGAAGATCCCTGAGCAGGCTTATCCGCCTGTTTCCAAGATATATTATTTACCACCATATAAAAAAGATAAAAAAGAAAATATTAATCAAGTTGAACAAGCAGCAGAAGTTTCATTTGATATATTGAATCTTACACAAATAATTCAAGAAGATGAGATGGGTATTACACCAGCAACTTTAATAGTGACTTTTGTAATGGAACCGGATCGTGATTGGATCTTGAGACAATTTTTTTGTCATAGGGATGAACTCTTTATGAATAACAAGATTAGAATATTTCCTGATATTGCAAGAGCAACTCAAAAGAAAAGTCAATTATTTCTAGAACTTCGTTCCAGGGTTTAACAACTGGGTGGTTTATTTTGGCTCAACTTTCCTTGTAAATGTGTATTGAAAGTTAATTCAGTTAAGTATATCTTTTATGATCCTACTCATTTGAGTGCTTTTCTAGAATCGAGGGTTGCTATTACTCCTAATCTACAGCCAGCAATATTATGAACATCTACTCCGTAATTATAGTTGTCACGGCATTTTAAGTTTCTCATCAATTTCTTAGCTTAAATTAGTGGAACATATATTTCATGGAATTGCACCTTGTTCTTTCCTTAAAGTTGTGGACTTAAGATTGGAGAGGAAAAATAATATATTGTTTGAATAATTGTTTATTTTGAAAGTGTATTGCTTATGTTCCTCAATCTTTCATATCAAGAGTTTTCTTGAATTATTGTGAATACTTATAAAAATAAAAAAAAAGAAAATGTGGTTAAGTGACTTTGAAATGCTTAAGCAAAGGTCCATAAAAGTCAAATGACTTGTGAGTTCACGGAAGAAAAGAAAAGTCACTTTGTAGCGAAGCATGATAACAGCTGAGTGTTAAAGGTAATTTTGGATACACCACTTTAGTAACCTTTAATGTCCACTGCGTGGCTGCAAGTGGTGTATGGCTGTGCAAACAGTCCATAGGTAACTCAGGTCATAAGATGCAGCCTTTAACATGCTGGGCAATGCAGTAACAAAAGTTGAGGGTGGCATGCCAAACGAATCTCATTGAATTCTTTGACTGGGTGACCGGAGAATTGAATCAGGGACGTGCTATAGACGTAATCTACTTAGATTTCAACAAAGCTTTTGACACGGTTCCCCACAGGAGGCTCTTGAACAAACTGGACGGGCTGAAGATAGGACCCAAAGTGGTGAACTGGATTAGGAACTGGTTGACGGACAGACGCCAGAGGGTGGTGGTAAATGGAATTCGCTCGGAGGAGGGAAAGGTGAGTAGTGGAGTGCCTCAAGGATTGGTGCTGGGACCGATTCTGTTCAATATATTTGTGAGTGACATTACTGAAGGGTTAAAAGGTAAAGTTTGCCTTTTTGCGGATGATACTAAGATTTGTAACAGAGTGGACACCCGGGAGGGAGTGGAAAACATGAAAAAGGATCTGCGGAAGCTAGAAGAATGGTCTAAGGTTTGGCAATTAAAATTCAATGTGAAGAAATGCAAAGTGATGCACTTAGGGAGTAGAAATCCACAGGAGACGTATGTGTTAGGCGGTGAGAGTCTAATAGGTACGGACGGGGAGAGGGATCTTGGGGTGATAGTAGCTGAGGATCTGAAGGCGACGAAACAGTGTGACAAGGCGGTGGCCGTAAGTAGAAGGTTGCTAGGCTGTATAGAGAGGGGAGTGACCAGCAGAAGAAAAGAGGTTTTAATGCCCCTGTATAAGTCGTTGGTGAGGCCCCACCTGGAGTATTGTGTTCAGTTCTGGAGGCCGTATCTTGCTAAGGATGTAAAAAGAATTGAAGCGGTGCAAAGAAAAGCTACGAGAATGGTATGGGATTTGCGTTACAAGACGTATGAGAAGAGACTTGCGGACCTGAACATGTCTCTGCTTCTAGTGCACAGAGCTTTTCACTCAGGTATCTCTGCAAACCTAGGAGACCTTATAGCTTCTTTTTCTGCTGGCTATCCTTTGTGTTTCCAGTATATGAATCGACTGTCCCTTCTGAGTACAAGATCAATCAGTTTGGATCATAAGTGATGCTGACCTTTCAGGCATGTTGCTCTTTTTTCTGGAATACTTTACCCTATACCTTGAGAGCAGTGGTCTGTAGGCCTTAAAATAATTTAAGGCCTATCTAAAGCAGTGACATAGTGTAGCCAGTTGAAGAAATTGGTTTAATTTGTTTACCTTACTGCTGGGAGAGCAGGGGGAGTTGGCTGGAGGTGTCCTGGGTTGTCAGAGAGATATTTAGCAAGGATGAATTCCTGTACATGAGCAATTCATACCAAGGAGACCTGCACTGACACCTGAAATTTTAAAACTGCTAAAAATAAGTTTTAAAAGTATTTGCATTAAATCTAATTGCAGAATTTAGGTGCTAGGAAATGGGATTGGTATGCTATGTACTCAAATTTGTTTAAATCATATGCAAATTAGTCCGTTTTTGGGAGGCTCTCCGTTTTTCTTGAGCCCTCATCCCCATCCCTCATTCTTGGAGACTTTAACATACACACTGATAACCCATCTGACTCATACGCTTCTCACTTCCTCACTCTAACCTCCTCCTGCAACCTGCAACTGAGCTCCACCACCCCCACTCACCAATCTTGCCACTGTCTTGACCTCGTCCTCTCCTCTACCTGCTCTCCCTCCAATTTCTGCGCCTCAGCTCTTCCTCTCTCTGACCATCACCTGATCACCTTCACACTTCATCACCCTCCCCCTCAGTCCCGCTCAACACTAACCACTACGTCCAGGAATCTCCAGGCTGTCGACCCTCCCACCTTATCCTCTAGTATTTCTAATCTCCTCCCTTCCATCATGTTCTCCGAGTCTGTCGACAAAGCCGTCTCCACTTACAATGCCACTCTCTCCTCTGCTCTGGACACCCTTGCACCATCTATCTCCCGTCCCTCAAGGCGTACTAATCCCTAGCCCTGGCTGACCCCTTGTACCCGATACCTTCGCTCCTGTGCCCGATCAGCTGAACGCCTCTGGAGGAAATCTTGCACCCATACTGATTTCATTCATTACAAATTCATGCTATCCTCCTTCCAGTCCTCCCTATTTCTCGCCAAACAGGACTATTACACCCAATTGACTAATTCCCTCAGCTCTAACCCTCGTCGTCTCTTCGCCACCATTAACTCCCTCTTCAAAGTGCCCTCCGCTCTCACCCCTCCCCCTCACTTTCTCCTCAATCACTGGCTGACTACTTCCGCGACAAGGTGCAGAAGATCAACCTCGAATTCACCACCAAACCTTCTCCTCCTCTTCACCCTATAACCCACTCCCTCAATCAACCAACCCAGGCCTCCTTCTCCTCTTTTCCTGACATCACCGAAGAGGAAACCGCCCACCTTCTTTCCTCCTCGAAATACACCACCTGTCCCTCTGACCCCATCCCCACCAACTTACTTAACACCATCTCTCCTACTGTCACCCCCCCATCTGTCATATCCTCAACCTCTCTCTCTCCACTGCAACTGTCCCTGACATCTTCAAGCATGCTGTTGTCACACCACTCCTCAAAAAAACATCACTTGACCCTACTTGTCCCTCCAACTACCGCCCCATCTCCCTCATACCCTTCCTCTCCAAGATACTTGAACGTGCAGTTCACAGCTGTTGCCTTGATTTTCTCTCCTCTCATGCCATCCTCGATCTGCTTCAATCCAGCTTTCGCCCCCTACACTCGACAGAAACGGCACTATCTAAAGTCTGCAATGACCTGTTCCTTGCCAAATCCAAAGGTCACTACTCCATCCTCATCCTCCTCGACCTATCCACCACTTTTGACACTGTCAATCACAATTTACTTCTTGCCACACTGTCCTCATTTGGGTTCCAGGGCTCTGTCCTCTCCTGGTTCTCCTCTTATCTCTCCAACCGTACCTTCAGAGTACATTCTCATGGTTCTTCCTCCACCCCCATCCCGCTCTCTGTTGGAGTTCCTCAGGGATCTGTCCTTGGACCCCTTCTCTTCTCAATCTACACCTCTTCCCTGGGCTCCCTGATCTCATCTCATGGTGTCCAATATCATCTTTATGCTGACGACACCCAGCTTTATCTCTCCACACCAGACATCACTACGGAAACCCAGGCCAAAGTATCGGCCTGCTTATCCGACATTGCTGCCTGGATGTCCAACCGCCACCTGAAACTGAACATGGCCAAGACCGAGCTTATTGTCTTCCCTCCCAAACCCACTTCTCTCCCTCACTCTCCATCTCAGTTGATAACACCCTCATCGTCCCCGTCTCATCTGCCCGCAACCTCAGAGTCATCTTCGACTCCTCCCTCTCCTTCTCTGCGCATATCCAGCAGATAGCCAAGACCTGTCGCTTCTTCCTCTATAACATTAGCAAAGTTCGCCCTTTCCTCTCTGAGCACACCACCCAAACTCTCATCCACTCTCTCATTACCTCTCGCCTTGACTACTGCAACCTACTCCTCACTGGCCTCCCACTTAGCCCCTTCAGTCCGTTCAGAACTCTGCTGCACGTCTTATCTTCCGCCTGGACTGATATACTCATATCACCCCTCTCCTCAAGTCACTTCACTGGCTTCCGATCAGGTACCGCATACAGTTCAAGCTTCTCCTACTAACCTACAAATGCACTCGATCTGCAGCCCCTCCTTACCTCTCTACCCTCATCTCCCCTTACGTTCCCACCCATAACCTCCGCTCTCAAGACAAATCCCTCCTTTCAGTACCCTTCTCCACCACCGCCAACTCCAGGCTCCGCCCTTTCTGCCTCACCTCACCCCATGCTTGGAATAAACTCCCTGAGCCCATACGCCAGGCCCCCTCCCTGCCCATCTTCAAATCCTTCGGCACCTAACCACTTTACCTCTATTCAAGAAATCTAGACTGCCCCAACTTGACATTTTGTCCTTTAGATTGTAAGCTCCTTTAAGCAGGGACTGTCCTTTGTTAAACTGTACAGCTCTGCGTAACCCTAGTAGCGCTCTAGAAATGTTAAGTAGTAGTAGTAGTAGTAGTAGTAGTAGTAGTAGTAGTAGTAGGTTCTCATTTGCATATTTATGGGTAAAAAGTGATAGAAATGTTTACAGCCTTAATGTTAGGGCATGGCTCTGATCCAAAATGTGAAGTTTGATCCAAAAACGAAGGGTTTATCTAGTGTTTTTCACTAAAAATTCCCATTAGAGTGTCTGTATGTTAATCTGCATTCAAATAGAGCTCTCTGATTGGATGATCAGCTCCTGTTAGAAAATCTGCCCGGTAACAGAGAGAGGAGAGCAACTGAAGATTTGGCCAAGACAGGACCTGCATCTGGTAGCTCCGTGTGTAAAAGAGTTGAAAGAAAGAATTGTTGTTTGATCTAAGTTGACTGAAGTTATAAAAGAGTGCCTGATTATGTGGTAAATGAGAAAATATGAGTGAAAAGAGATTGGTGGAGATTTACAAGTTTGAGGTTTCTCTACTGAGAAAAGGATCTGAATATTTCAGGATTACTTGAAGCTTATGAAAAATAGAAAAGGGAGAATTTCAGTTTAAGAGTGCTTAAATCCTATAAGCTATATAAAGGCTAAGTAGATTTAAGTGCCTGTAAGCAAGGAAACCTTAATATTTGATCTGAAATAAATATTTGATCTGAGATAAATAGTTGATCTGAGATAAATGTTTGATCTGAATTATATTCTTTGGTGAAAAGGAGATAAGTTAGAAAAATAATCTTTGGAAACTAAGAGGACTTTGCTTACATTTTGAATTAGCCAGATCAGTGGACTTACTGAATAGAGAGGGGAGTGGATCTATGAATGTGTATGTGTGGATGAGATCCAGCAGTGGGCTTCAAGATCTCAGCAGCTTGGAAGAAAAAAAAGAGTTGCTCTTTTTATAGTCAGGGTAAAGTATAACAAAGCTACTTAGGAAATTAGAACTGAGGAAATTCAATTTATTTTATTGTTTCATAGTTTAGCACTCAGTCCAGGTTCCAGTTTCAGGCAGGCTGATCTAAAGACTCACACACTGCAGGGAGGCAGTATTTCTCCTTTTATTTTTATTTTTAGAGTAAGTTTAGGAAGAAGAATCAATGGAAGACAACTTCTAAAGGAGAGATAGTAACATAGTAACATAGTAGATGACGGCAGAAAAAGACCTGCACGGTCCATCCAGTCTGCCCAACAAGACAACATATGTGTAAACCTTACCTTGATTTGTACCTGCCTTATTCAGGGCACAGACCGTACAAGTCTGCGCAGCAGTACTTCCCGCCTCCCAACCACCAGTCCCACCTCCCATCACCGGCTTTGGCATAGACCGTACAAGTCTGCTCTCCACTATCCTCGCCTCCCAACCACCAACCCCTCTTCCCCCCACCTGCTCCGCCACCCAATTTCGGCTAGGCTTCTGAGGATCCATTCCTTCTGCACAGGAGATGAGAGTAGAGAGGTAATGAGGGGCTGTGGACTGAGTGCATTTGTAGGTTAGAAGGAGAAGCTTGAACTGTATGCGGTACCTGATTGGAAGCCAGTGAAGTGACCTGAGGAGAGGGGTGATATGAGTATATCGGTCCAGGCGGAATATAAGACGTGCAGCAGAGTTCTGCACGGATTGAAGGGGGGATAGATGGTTAAGTGGGAGGCCAGTGAGGAGTAGGTTGCAGTAGTCAAGGCGAGAGGTAATGAGAGAGTGGACGAGAGTTCGGGTGGTGTGCTCAGAGAGGGTGAATTTTGCTGATGTTAAAGAGAAAGAAGCGACAGGTCTTGGCTATCTGCTGGATATGCGCAGAGAAGGAGAGGGAGGAGTCGAAGATGACTCCGAGGTTGCGGGCAGATGAGACAGGGAGGATGAGGGTGCCATCGACTGAGATAGAGAGTGGAGGAAGAGGAGAAGTGGGTTTTGGTGGAAAGACGATAAGCTCGGTCTTGGCCATGTTCATCTCTCCAAGACTGCAACTGGAAGTTTTCCTTCAGCTAAGTACTGTGAAAGAAAAGTAAACCAACTGAATACAGGAAATTGAGGAAGAGCGAGAGAGACAATTCACACACTTTTTCTGAAACTCCTGTTTATCACACAAGTGAACTGAGATTTAATTTTGAAAATAAAGGAAGAAGGAGAAATCCAATTAGAATAATTATACCACTATAAGACTAAGATTTGAAAGATTTTGGATAGTTACTCACCCTATAAATAAGCCCTGTAGGAAAGAAGTTTATAAAAATGTTTAAATGAGATACACCTAAGAAACATTCCCATTTTGAGTTGGAAATCTTTGAAGTGTTATACTTACTTGTAACTTGGTCAGGAAACTAAATATTTGGTTAGTAAAGAAATTAGAGTGTATACTGGATCCAGTAGGGAGTCAGCAGTTCTACTGGTCTAATCCTGTACAATCTAACTGAAGAGTATTTCTTTCTGTTTACCAGTACAGTCAAATAATTCCATTCCACTTAAATAAATAATTTACTGTTATATATAAGGGAGTAGTATCTGGATTTATTGTAAATCAAATTGATTCTATTCACAGGAATTCATATTCACCTTTATGCATTCATCCGGTATTATCTTTTAAGGATAATGTTTTATTTTATGTTCACTTTGTTTATGTTGTGAGCTGAGCACAGTTAGTTTCCTTGGCTGGCATGACTACAATTCAGAGGCATTTTGATACTGTGTAAAGTCTTACAAAAGACAGGGTGACAATAGTCAAAGGGCCAATTTTGTGTGGGTCTGAGCCCAAAGTGAGTGGGCTTGAAATTTTCTTTCTGCCCCCACTGTCCCTCCTCTCTGTACCCACTATCCCATCTCTGCACTCTCTCCTCCCCTTCCCCTGATGATCCAGCATATCTCATAGTCTCTCAAATACCATCACCACCACTGATGATCCAGTATCTCCCACAGTCTCTCAAATCCCTCCCCCCACCCCATCCTGGTGTACCTTTTAAACCTTCCCTTCACAGAAAGTGTCAGCAGGCTAAAACCACATTACAAAAGAAAATAACTTTCTGTCAGTTTGGGATCCCTACATTCAGGGCTTGCCATCTAGAGCATGTAGTTATGTTGTAAATAGAAGTATGAGAAGATGAGTGGGAACAATCTGGATTAAACAGAAGAGGTATTAAGCTGACCACACCAAGGAAGATTGTGGGAAGAAAGATGGATTAGGTTTGGGTTTTAGAGAGGTGAAAGGCACACAAGGGAGAGGGATATAGAGGAGAGGGTACAGTTTATTATATGTCAAATTAACACTATGGAAGGCTATAAGAATGAAAGCCTCCTTTCGGGCTTTCATATGTACTGTTGGTGGACTGAGGTAGTTTTGGTTTAGTAATTTTTGAGGGATGAGGAGATGGGAGTGTAGGGGGGAGGGAGATTTAATAATGAGAAAAAAAGACTTGTGGGATTATGGATAGATATGTAACCTTTGTAAAAATGTTCTTGTTGATATGGTCTCAGACTTACTGTTGTTATTTGATTTATTTATTTATTTGTGATTTACACCAATAAAAAAGAGTTAAACTAAACCTTCACTTCTGGAAGTTGCTGACAGTGAGTAGTGGGTCACACATGCTGCTTTCAGCTGGCCTCAGAGCCTTCCCTCTGGCACTGTCCTACCTATGTGGAAATAGGAAGTTGCATCAGAGAGAAAACTCTAGGGCCAGCCATGAGCAGTGTGTATGAATCACTGCTCACTGTCAGCAACCTCCAGAAATGAAGATACATTTTTAAAAGGTAGACCAGGGCAGTGGGGTGGGGGGGGGGAGCAGGATTGAAAGACTGTGGGAAAGGGTGGGTCATCGTCAGGAAGGGAGGGAAAGGGAGAGAGAAATGCCAGACTGTGGGCAGGGGGAGAATGAAAGAAAGGGGGAGAGATGCCAGAAAGCAGGGGAGAGTTAGCTAGGCAGCAGCCCCCTAAATGGTCCTGGGAAGTCTTCAGCTTGCAGGGCTTTGGTATCCCTACCAGCCACAGCAAGGGTACACTGCTGTTGGGTGGGCCTGAGCCCAAAATGAGTGGATTCCTGCCCACCCATGGCTATGCAACTGGTCTAAAATCAAATTTGTTTGGTTCAGTTTACACAGTGGCATGATGTGGATTCTCTGGGTAGCAGTCTGAATTGAGCACATTTAAATGCAGATTCTGATTTCTTTTCTTTCCTGCCTTTTTTTTTTCTATTATAGTTTTGTGCTTCTTCATATGGATTGAAGGATGGTATATCAAAAGGCTAAATAAACAAAACTAAACTACAGAAGAGTTAGGAAATTGCTCTTTTCAACTTACCCCACCTCTCTTTTCTCGTCACAGACACACACAGACATGAACAGATACACATGTAAACCCAGGTTGGTGTATGCATTTAGGCAGCTGCCTAATGCATGCCCTGATTGATAGGTACACAACTAAATTTATTGATTGTTAGGACTAAGGATGGGACTGGAATAATTCAGGAGTCCAAATAAGCAGTTCAGACTTCTAGATAAATCCAGTCAATAACTCAGCTGACTCAAGATAGGTTGTTCTGAACCAGCATTTTACTTGGTCTTTTGCTAAGTCACTTATAATGGCAGTGCTGACAAAGGTAACAACTAGGTAGCAAACAGAACAATAACTGTAGCAAATGTATTTACAATGTCTCTCCAGCACTTCACCCCTGTTTATCAGCAGAGCATTACTCTCCTTATCACCCTGGTGTACCACTGAGGGTGATGGGACTAAAAACACATTTCTATTTATCCTTGACCCTACTGCAGGGTGCAGGTAGGATTATCAATTCACTTTGACAGTTTTAGCCAATCCACTGTAAAGCTGATTATCACTTACAGGTAGACTGATCTTATAGGTTGACTCCTTAATTGGGACGCTGTTAGCTACACCTGGGTGCTCAGGACTCCAAGCAGAATGTAATAGCTGCTATAATCCTTCAGTCCAGCACCTTCTGTCTGGTTAAGTGCTGCTGACCAGGATATTCAGAGGTACTGTCCTTATACTTTCTTTGAATATTATTATATACCACTTGGCACTGTCCAGGTAGCACTGGGTGGAGCATGAGCAGAGCCAGGGTAGGCCCAGAACTTATCTAGATAACAGGGATATTCAGTCCTCTATCCAGGTAACTTATCCAGATAAATTCCTGATATTTAAACACCATGGCAGCTTTGGTTTCAAACAGTGAATATGACATTTAGGGGTAGCCTAGTGGTTAGTGCCATGGAATTTGATCCTGGGGAACTGGGTTCAGTTCCCACCACAGCTCCTTATGACTCTGGGCAAGTTACTTAACCCTCCATTGCCCCAGACACAAATAAGTACCTGTATGTAAACCACTTTGAATGTAGTTGCCAAAACCACAGAAAGGCAATATATCAAGTTCCTTTCCCTTTATTTATTTATATTGTGATAAGGAAGAGGCTGTCCTATCCGGGGTAGGCCACTAGAGGGCACTAGTAGGAGGATAGGTGGAGATCGCTAGGACCGGGGGGAGCCCTGGGATGTCCACAGGTGTAGGAGGTTATGGGCTGGGTCCTGTGTAGCTAATTAACCACTTTATACCCCACCTGAGTGTGAAAGGAAGAGAAGTGAGCTGGCAGCAGAAGAAGAGAGATCCCCCTGAAAGATACTGGCTAACCTTATGGACTTGTGGTGGACTGGGTGTCTAAAGAAAACAAGCAGGCTGAAAATCCTGGGGTAAGAAGTCCCTAAAGCATAAGTGTTGGACTGTGTGTCAGTACTTATAGGAACTGTGTGTTCAAAGAAGGAAGGACTGTGTGTCCCAGTACTGAGAGAAACAGGCTGCAAAGGCTGGGGTTGGGAGTCCCCAAAGTATTGAAGCTAGTACTGAGCCCATGTATCTGTGTGAAGACCTATGAAAGTATAAAGTATTAAGCTAGAAGAAGTGTGCCCAGGGGCTGGAATAAAGAGTTGCCTGAGAAATATGCAGTTGGTGAGACCTGTTTAATTTGCTTAGTGGGAACCAGGTCACCCTGAGCGAGAAGGGGTAGCACACTAATTTGCATATGATCTGCATATTGAGAACCAGGTCACCCTGAGTGAAGGGGGGATATCACAATATCCCACATTATCTATACATAATCTATACCTTGATATTTAGCTTTGTCTGATATCCAGATATTGGTAGTGAATATCTGAGTATAGAGTAGCAACAGGGAGACCGATTTTCAGACTGCGGTTGGCGCTAAGCCCAGATATTCAATGCCGGGCCGATTCCAGTGACTGGCATTGAATATCTAGTTTATTTTTGGCTTGTTTAAAGATAACCGGCTAATCTGATATTCAGTGCTAGCCAGTTATCTTTAAACCGTCCAGAGATATCACATGTTTTCATGCGGCCAAATATGGCAGCTAAACCGACTTTATAAATCAGCAGATAGCCAGTTATATCAGGCTATCTGCTAGCTGCCAACCTGCAATATTCTGTGGAAAATAGCCAGTTACAACCCCCCCCCCCCCTCCGCTGCTGAAAATTGCCACATAGCCTGTTTCCGGCATTTAAATGGCCAGGTGCCAATCCTGGCTAGTCGATATCGGGGGGGGGGGGGAGGGGGAGGGAGGAAGTTATCTGGGTTCCACTAATATTCAGGGCCAGTACCTAGATAACCTCTGTTCTGCCTCGGCTTCAGCCCTGGGCCACCACCCCAGCACTACTCAGGGATTCATTCATTTTATTTCAGTATTTATATACCACTTAGACCTAAGCGGTTTACAGTTGCATTTTACAGGTACTGGATCTGTCCCTAGTGGGCTCACAATCTAAGTAGTACATTGTACTACTGCTATCCTATGATTTATCTGGATAATGCTGCTGAAAATCTGGGTAAAGCCCCAGTGAGCGGCACTTTTCCAGGTAGGAGGTGTTGCAATCCTGACAAGTGATATTGAATATCAGAGACCAAAATGGCTGCCCTAAGTTATCCAGATAAGGGATTGAATATTCCCATTATCCAGATAAGTCCCAGCACTGAATGCATTATCTGGATATTCAGCATCAGAACTTATCCGGTTAGTAGAGCTGAATATCCAGATTTTTTTGACTATCACAGCCAGAATTAAAAATTTAAAAAAAGCTGAACACAGAGGCTGACCTTTTTAATTTCAATAAATATATGAAAATGACTATATCTGGATTGATTATATAGTTTCTGGATACGCTAATCAATCAACTTTTTATTTATTTATCATTTTATTTTTTTGTTAGGTACTTCCTGCTGTTTCTCTCAGGTCTCAATAAAATAATGTAGCACTTAGGGATAAAGATACAACCCAGCAGTCCAGAACTTGAAGCCAAGATAGCAAATACTTCCACCGCCACCATATACTTGCCCCTGGTGCTCAAGTATGTTGGAATGAAGGCGATCCAAACGCTGCAGAACACCAGCATGCTGAAGGTGATGTGCTTGGCTTCATTGAAACTGTCAGGCAGATTTCTTGCTAGGAAAGCTACAATGAAACTGATACCAGCTAAAAATCCCAGGTATCCCAGAACACAGTAGAAAGCAATGGTTGACCCTTCATTACATTCAATTACTATTGCTCCAATTTCTGACTGCATGTTACGATATGGGAACGGGGGAGTAGTGAAAAACCAGAAAAAACAGAAAAGAGCTTGAAGAAAGGAGCAGGAAAGGACTACAGAGTATGAGAACTTGAAATCCATCCATTGTCGAAGCTTGCTTCCAGGTTTGGTGGCATGGAAGGCTATGACCACAGTGATGGTTTTTGCTAGTACAGAAGAGAGAGAAATGGAGAAAGTCATGCCAAAGGCAGTCTGTCGGAGAATGCAAGTCAACTTTTCAGGACGGCCAATGAATATCAGGGAACAGAGAAAACAGAGCATGAGGGAGATTAGTAGAATGTAGCTTAGGTTACGGTTGTTGGCTTTCACCGTGGGAGTGTCTCGGTAATGAATAAAAATTCCCAGAATGCCAGCATTAAGGAGAAAGAATAAAATGCTGATGAGAGTCAAAGCTATCCCCAAAGGTTCTTCATAGGACAGGAAGGTTATTGCTTTTGGGATGCATGCATATCTCTTCTGATTGGACCACTGGTCATCTGGACACTTTATACAGTTATCCATGTCTGTGAAGAAAGAATATTCTCTCAATATTTCACAAATAACTGGATTTGATATTTAAAGATGCATGCTGCCTGGATAAGTAGTGTTGACTGGAGCCAGTTAGTAATTTTTAGCAGCATTTTCCAGATAATGCTGCTGAACATTATTGAAAAAAAGTCCCAGAATTATCCAGATAGCACTGGAGTAGCCTTGGAACAGAGTCTGGGAGGAGCCAGGATTTATTCAGAGAATTGCAATATTCAGCATCCATACCTGGATAACTATCCAGATTAATCAGGACAGGAAAAAAAGCTGTCCTAAGTTATCCACATTCATAGCTGGATAATAGCACAGAATACTGCCATTATCCAGATAGTCAGCACCTATACCCAGATATAGTCCAGCTCTAAATATGTGGGTGTATCTTAAACACTGCAGCCAGCAGTTAAAATGAAATGCCGACAGCAAAGTTTAAGTGTTGAACCAGTTACAGAAAAATAAAACTGAACAGCCACCTTTACTTTCTGACAATTCTCAAAAAGAATGACATCATTCCTAAAGAACACAAGATCAAAAATCCTTTGGCTACTACTTACAATTCTGACTATGCAAAAAAAAAAAAAAACTCTGTAAACACGCTAGTCGGCAGTGCTTTTTTGTAGGAAAAAAGGTACTGGTACTCATGGGCGGGGTCACCACCTATGGCTCTGCCCGATAGCCACACCCACATTAGCCACACCCCTTATACCAGACATGGCGCATATAAACAGGTATCATTGAAAATATTGTACCAGTATAGGAGAAAAAAAATAACTTGTGATTTTTTTCATTATAAGTAATTTCTGTAAGCTTTTTTAATCTGCTCTGCAAATATTGTGATCTAACTGTTGTGATCTGATTGTTGTGTTTCTGACTGGTTTATTGATATCTGTAAATTTGAAAACTAGATTTTCAGATTTCAAAACTGCCAGGAAGTATTATAAATCTCTTTCTTTTACTAAAAGTGTGCTGAGTTGTTCCCCCTCCCCCACCCTCCTGGTTTTCAGCAGACATTTTTAAACACTTAGGTGTGGTGGTTTCTGTTTCTGTGGAGATTGGCGGCATTTTTTTCCATTATCGCTGAAAAACAAAACCGGCCATCTCAAACCCAGTGACATCCAAGGCATTTGGTTGGGCTAAACCGTATTATCGAAAAAAAAGATGGCGGCGGACTCTGGCGCGGATCAGCAACTGCAGAAAAGCGGGCCGCCCTTCTCGGAGGCACAGCTCTTGCAGCTTTCACAACTGGCCGCAGCAGTAGTACAAGCCCTGGAGCCCAGTATGGAGCGCATATCGACGCAGATTGAAAATTTCAAGACGCGACTGGCGGAAGAATCGCGGCGGACCAGAGATCTGGAACACAGAGTTTCCGAGCTTGAAGACACGTGCACCCCACTGCAACAACAAATCCGCCAGCTACAGACCATGGTGACAACACGATCAGACAAGGTAGATGAACTTGAGAACAGAGGCAGGCGTAGCAACCTGCGTTTGATTGGCCTACCATGAATTGATCGGAGACTCCGCGCTTGCAACGGTAGTGAAGAAGTGGCTAAAAGAGGAGTTTGCCTTGTCGGACCACGCAGGGGCCCTGTGCCTGGAAAGGGTGCATCGCATAGGCCGTATTCAAGATGGCCGCCAGGCCCCGCGAGCTGTTATCCCGAAAGTACATAATTACCTACACAATTCTGTGGGGCTACCGCATGAAATGAGAGGATACAAAATATGATGGACACCTGATTAGAATATTTCAGGACTACTCTGCCTCACTCCAAGAGCGCCGGAAGAAATTTACTCCGCTGTGTCGCCGTCTCCAAGAGCTGAATGCAAGATTCATGCTGGTTTACCCGGCAGTGCTGAAGATCCGCCATGAGGGACTCTGGAAGGCGTTTGAATCTGCAGATGCGGCGAAAGCCTACATCACGGAACTTGAGTAGCAACCAGCAGACCCGAATGGACAGCTAGTGGGAGAGTGATCAAGCTTAACTTTGAACTTGCTGCAGCAAACTAGTACAAGAGATGAGGTTTGAAAAATTGTATCTGTTGAGGGCGGGGAGGCCTCGGGCATGGAAGGGGCTTCTCACTTAATAGGAGCATTCGATGCATAGGGAAGGGAATTAGATCGGTTCACTGGGGGGGGGAGGGGATAGTGAAGGGCTTCGGGAGGGGGGGAAGATAGGGATGGGGAACGCACAGGACTCAAAGGGACAATTTAGAACATCTGGCAGAGAAGGGTTCACTACACACCAGTTCATGAGATATCTAGCAGAAAGGAGGATAGTGGCCACTACATGTCTCTGGGGTAAGGCTGGGTGCCCGGGAGACACTCCACAGCTCACCTTGGGGCACACGTATCTACTGACTCAGTCCTGCTTCGAATAAAGTGCACTTGATCTCCTGGAATGTGGGCGGCATCTCCTCCCCAATTAAGAGAACTAAGATTTTAACAGCCTTAAACAGGCATGGGGTGGGGATAGCCTGCCTCCAGGAGACAAGGCTTTCCCAGGAAGAGCACGAAAAACTGAAGCGTTCTTGGGTGGGGGAGGTGTGGTGCTCACCAGCTATGGGAAGGAAAGGGAGGGTAGCTATATTAATTCACAAATCGCTCATGTGCACGACAAAACTAGAATTCAAAGACGATGAGGGGAGGATTGTAGGGGTCCAGATTAATTTGCAGGGCCCCAATACAACACCATCAGGTTTTTTTGCCCAACTATTAGCACGGTACCGGGGGCACCATCTGCTCCCACTGATTTTAGCGGAGGATATGAATCAGGTGATGGACGTAGACTTAGATCGGTCTAAACACCCACAATCGAGATCGTCACCCGCCCCCTCTGTCTTAGAAACATTTTGTCAGGAAATGGGACTGGTGGACCCATGGAGAATACTACATGGAGAAGAGAGAGATTATACCCACACATCCAGGGTCCACCGGACACAGTCCAGAATAGACTATATTTTTGCTTCACAGATCTTATTCCCTCGGGTTCTAGAAGCCACTATAGTCCTGGAAGAAATCTCGGCTCACTCTTTAATTTGGGTAGATCTCGAACCAGCACCATTTTTTCGGCAGCTGCCGGGGTGGAGATTCCCCGCTCACTTGTTTCCCTCCAGAGACTTCACCATGTATTTACAAAAGAAATGGGAGGAGTTTGTTTCACATAACCAGAAACATTTCGAGGATGTAGTCCTGTTCTGGTCCACGGCCAAGGCCGTGCTCCGGGGCGAGATTATTGCTTACGTCAGTAAACGGAATCGGAAAATCGCCCAACGGGTTGTAGCTCTAGAACGACAGCTCAGAGCAGCAAGGCGAGCATATGTTAGAACACCGACCCAGGCAAATTATGAAACACTCGTCCACCAGGGTGGCACTTAACAGTTTGCTGCACGAACGGGTAACGAGATCCCTCCTGTACAAGAAATATAAGTTGCACAAATATGGAGACAAGGCGGGAGGGATGGTTGCTAGACTCGTGAAAGGCGCGCGAAAAGCCCACTTCATCACAGCGCTTCGCACATCGACGGGGGGAATAACACACGACCTTCATGAGATCGCACAGACTTTCCATCAACACTTCACCACCTTGTACAGGGGGGAACAGGAGAGTGTAGGAACACGAGCGGCTATACAGCAGTACCTGAAAGATGTAGGACTAGAGAAAATACCCGCAGCCCAATTAATTTCCCTCAACGCTCCGATATCGGCTAAAGAGTTACAAAAGGCGATTGGAACGCTGAGGTTATATTCAGCGCCAGGGCCGGGTGGCCTCTCTGGAGAGTTTTATAAAATGCTCAATGCACAGATTGTAGGGCCACTGACCGAGTATCTTAACTCTGTGGTGGAGACTGGACACTTCCCTCCTCATGCCAATACGGCGCTAATTAGCTTGATCCCCAAAAAAGATAGAGATCCGTTACAACCCAACTCCTATAGACCTATCTCTCTGATCAATGTAGAGATCAAACTGTTATCCCGCATTCTAGCAGAGAGACTAGCACCATTGATGTCGCGCCTCGTTAAAGAGGACCAAGCGGGCATTGTCCAGGGCCACCAATCTGTGTTGAACACACGCAGACTGATTCTTGCAATGTTGGCTAACCCGCACCCTGGTGCACAGAGAATGGTGGTGAGCCTGGAGGCGGAACGCGCATTCGACCAGGTAGAATGGCCATTTATGTTTGAAACTCTGAAAGACATAAGGTTAAACGTGTGTTTTCTTGGTGCTAAAGAAACACTTTATTCGCAACCACAAGCTATGATTCGGGTCAATGGGGTTCAAACTGCAGGAGTTGACATCAGTAGAGGCACTCGCCAGGGTTGCCCTTTATCCCCGTTACTTTTTCTGCTAACACTGGAACCACTACTAATGAAGATCCGCGCACAGGACAGTATAAAAGGGATTAAGGTCAGCGGGAGGGAGCTGAAGGTACTCGCCTATGTGGATGATGTGATGATGCTCCTGAGTGACCCACAGACCTCTTTGAGGTGCCTTCTGCACACTATTACTGACTATGGCGATTTTTCAGGCTATAAGCTTAACAAGTCAAAATCAACGGCACTGGCCCTAGATGACACACTGGAATCAGAATGGAAAGGTCATGTTCCCTTACAGTGGGCAGATGGTAAACTCTGATACTTAGGGGTGATTATCCCCAGGGCCATGGAGACACTATATGAGGCAAACGTAAGACCCTTATTGGCCACCACTAGGCGACTGTTGAAACTGTGGGGAGCCTGCCCTTTATCCCTCTCGGGACACATGGAGGGGCATAATTGAATGAAAACGTC